>NW_007248390.1:1851078-1978056 GCF_000164805.1 Carlito syrichta
AAAAAAAAAAAAAGAGAGTGAAGGAGGGAGGCAGTTTTAAGCTGCAGTGTGTACGCAGTGAAGTCAGGTGCTGAAAACAATTCAAGTAGAAAGAAGACTGAAAAGTGGTCATTGGATTTGGCAGTTGGGAAGTCACTGATGGTCTTAGGAAGAAGCATTTAATGCAGAGGGAAGGTAGAAAGCATTTCACTGAGTGAATTAGGAAGTTCAGGCAGCAATGTGATAGCTTAGTCAATATGAGTCATCTTTTAAAAAATCCTTAAGAAATCACTGGGAATAGAAGAGGTGCCCCAGCACTGAAAAATGGGCAAATGCCCTCTCCGTTTTTGACAGTTAATGGAAGCTTAAGCTTCATGGCCTCTCCCAGGGCCTTAGAAGGGGCCTGTGTGTGCAAAGAGCCATGAGCTTAAGCCTCAAGAGTTTCACGGTAAGTCTAGCTTCTATCTAAGAGAATTAGATCCATAACTGCTTAGTACAGTGGTTCAAAAGGTGCAGTTCTGAAGGTAGACCTGGTTCAAATCTGAATTCAACCTCTTTCTGGTTCTAGGATTCTGATAAAGTTTACGTAATCACTTTGAGCTTTAGATTTCTCATCTGCAAAATGGAAATAGTAAACGTATCTGTCTCATAGGATTGTTGTAAAGAATAAATCAGTAAATCACACATAACCTGAAAACCACTAGCATACTACCTGGCGTACATTGTTTGAGTGTTGAGAAAGGGTACATACAATGCTAAATATATTAATGATGATAAAATATATAGGTATTCTCATCTAATATACAAATAGTGAGAAAATGCATTGGTGAGCAGAACTCAAATGTTAGATTAGATGGTAGAATAGAGGACTAAACATAGTAAGAGTAAACTTCGGAATTTTTTATGTGAAGTCTGAAGCCAGGTCCCCCATAACTGACTATTCTAGGATAAACATGATGTGGTTTTACAACACCATGGGTAAAAATACCGAGGGTTTAGGGTGACCATACAAGTCAAAAGAGAATGCCATTGTAGCTATATTCATCAAAGTATATCTCAAAAATCTTTCTTTGCTATTTTATCCTGGTTAGTTCATATACGGTGCATTGTCTTCAATTCTGAGGACCATCCCTTATAAGAGATATGGAAAAGCAATTTCAAAGTTCCTTGAGTAGGACAGCAAAGGAGGATTCATTCCGTATCAATTGGCAAAAAAATTTAAATTCTTTGAGCTAGTTTTTAATGATGTGGAAAAATAGGTACTTGGTTACCCCTTGGATGAGAATACTACTTTTTTATTTTTTATTTTTTATTTATTTATTTATTTTTCCTCACATAGTTATATTTTTGTGGTGAGAGCACATAACATCTACTCTCTTTACTTTTTTTTTCATTAATCAGTATTTTTTATTATGGTTTTGTGGGGTACAGTTAAGGGTTAGGTGTACAATGACGTTTCATTCAGGCACCCTGTAGATAAGAAGTGTTTTCCCATCCCCCGACAGATATTTGCTACTGTTAATCCCATCCCCCTCCCCCCTATAGTTTCCCAGTACCATCAGTCATTTTCTCATAGTATTGCATTGGATGTTCAAGGTCCATTATATGAGTGAGAACATGTGATATTCGGATTTTTGTTTTTGTGAGAGGTCACTCAGTATTATAGACTCTAGTTCCATCCAGGTTGCAGCGAAATTCATGATTTTGTTCTTTTTTATGGCTGTGTAGTATTCCATCGTGTATATGTACTACATTTTTTTAATCCAGTCCTCTTTTGATGGGCAGCATGGTTGTTTCCAGGTTCTTGCTATTGTGAACAATGCTGCGATAAACATACGTGTGCAGGTATCTTTTTTATAGAGTGATTTGTGTTCTTCAGGGTATATTCCCAGTAGGGGGATTGCAGGATCATATGGAATGTCAATTTTTAGAGCTTTTAGGAATTGCCACACTGCTTTCCACAGAGGTTGCACTAGTTTACACTCCCACCAACAGTGTAGAAGTGTTCCCTTTTCACCACACCCTCTCCAGCAGCTGTTATTTTTTGAGAAAGTCTGTTTAATTAGCCAACAAATCAAGTAAGACTGTCACACGATCATGGTGTTCTTGGCTAGCCACTTAAATTTTCAGGGCCTAGGTTTCGTTTCCTCCTCTATTACATAAAGACAATAGTACCCTTCTCATATGCCTTCTGTGAGCATTAAATGACATAAAATATGTAAATCTTCTAATGGTGCATTTGTTATATGCCAAGTATTCATTATTATCACTGTAAAAAATATTTTTGTTTGCATACAAACCACTGGCCATTTTATTTTTCAGTGATATAATAAAGATAATCATGCTAGTTTATTTTTTAGTATATATATACACTAATATATAAATGTGTGTATGTATGTATGTGTGTGTGTGTGTGTGTGTGTATATATATATATATTTCAACAGCTTTGGGGGTACAAATAGTTTTGGGGATACAAATAGTTTTGGGTCTGGGCTTTAAGGGCACCCACCACCTCCACCTCTGTACATTGTACCCAATAGGTGATTTTCTGTTTCTCCACCCTTTTTCTCTCTCCCCCTACTGAGTCTTCATTGTCCATTATACAATTCTGTATGTGTTTGTGTATCTTAAATCACACTACTTTAGTGCTAAGAGAGGAGCGTGTCAGTCTAAATCATGGGTCAGATCTATGCTCAAAACAGTCATTTCAGGGTAATAGAAAAAAATCAAATATCTGATTTATTAAATGATGACATTTGTCTCCTTACTGTACTCTGTCCAGCCTCTTAAGTTTCCACTTCATATTTCACTCTAACTCAACCATGTTTCACTTTGACCATCACTTACCTTGCCTAATAAGCCCAACTGCATAATAAACTCCAGTTATCATTCAGAGTATGTAAGCATGGTTTTTTGTGTGTGTGTTCTGTAATGTGTATTTTGATTTGAAACATGGGACCCACTTTTTAGTTGGAGCTATTCTCTTTTATCAGTCTTGCAGTTGTTAGTCATTGTGACTTGTTTTAGCTCTTTTGTTTTAAGAGGTGATTACGTACATGTAATGTCTGAATTCAGACAGGAACAAAGAGAACCCTTGCTTTTTGTGGTTCATGTTGTATATTTTTGTTTCTAATATATGATTGAGTTGTACAGCAAGCAGAAATTGCTCTGGGAGAGATGCATGATAAAGAATCTCTAAACTTTTTTATTATCTTAATTTATGCATCTACTTTATTAAATTTTCAGAATCCAAGTTAATTAATTAATTTATTTTTTTAATGATCACTGCCTTCACTCAGACATTGTCACATATCTCCTTCCTATCAAGCCCATGGTATTTCTGGTAGATCTCATTGCCTTCCAAGCATTCAAGTTCTAAAAAGTTTATTACCATCCAGGGTAAAATTTCAATCTCACGTTGAATTTAATGTTAATTTTGTCTCTTTCTTCCTAAAGTGGATGGACTTAAGATCTGATGATTAGGAACATAGAGGATTCTTTGTCTAGGACATTGTACCCTCAATTTCCTCCTCATCTTTATCTCTACTCCTCAACTGTGTACAAGAGGAAAAGGAAAAACAGAAAATGGCCAGAATCTATTGCCACCGATTCACATTCTATTGTGTGACTTAAGCTTGAGTTATTTGGGAGATCTTCCTGGACCTCTTCATCCTATAGTCCCTGCCAGGAGTGATCTAGGGTGATATAATCTCACCAGACATCTATTCCAGGCCCTGTAGGTGGACACCATACCCTCTTGCAGCTGGAATTTCCTTGCTCATTGGTCAACTCTTTGGAATTGAGTACTGGCAAGATGGTTCAAACACAACTACCTTCCATAAATCCCCTTCAGCCAAGGGATACTCAAATACTTTTCTCAAGCCAAATAGTAAGACTGTAATCTGGTCACTGAGGCTCCTTCTTTCCAGTATGCCTTCTTCAGGTCCATTTTTTCATTTTTATAAAGTCACAGGAAACCCAGCCCATGCATATGTTCAACAAAATCAAAAAGGGAAGTTTCCTCTTCCTGCCATGTCTCACTGTAAGTGACTTCCTTTGAATCATTTAGCACAATACTTAGCTTCAGCGGTGCAGATGCATGCCCTCCGCACTTCCCTTGACTTAAAGTAGAGACAGAAGAATCACTGAACTTTTCTTCCTACTCACATCCTAAATAATCTCCTGCCCCTCCCCCCCATATAGGCTGAGGGAGGAGAAGAGAGGAGGCTTTGTAAGAGGTAGCTGGTCTTGCTCTTCTGTTTCTAAATAAGTTCCAGGAGGATATCCAACTTCCTGATAGTCGTATGATGACTCTTTGTCTGTCCTTGTGTAGCCACATGCCAATTCTAGGACAATTAAAAAAACCCCACTCAATAGCCAGATAATACCTAAATAAACAAGCAAACATAACAAGTCATATATAAATATATGTAAATAGATATGTACCTATATCTATGCATATATATATATATTTATTTTTTACAGAGGAGAGTTCTCTGTTGAACATTATACTGTTGAATTCTCCTTATAACTTTCAAATGTGAAGAGCTAATGAAATCAAAGCCATAGGTTAGTATTTAGCATTTATATAACACTTGTATTTGCAAAGCACTTTAGAATAATTCAATCCTTAATCCCCATAACAGCCTGGGGAGGGAGGCCCCGTTATCATCTCCTTCATAAATGAGGAAAGGGAGACCTGGAAAGGTTGCATGACATGCTATGCGGCTGATTGGTGGCAGCCACCGATTAAAGCACAAGGGTCTTGACTTAGAGGGATGTTGTTCATCCTTTGGGCCCTAAAGAATGAGATTTCTTAATAAACCCGTGAGTCATGGAGAGGAGGCACAGACTGCCTATGATTTTACTAGGCTGTTTCCACTGCATCTCATTGATGGCTTAAATCATCTTTGTGTTGCTGAACTCTTTTCAGCAATAAAATAAAAAGTGTATTAAGTGCTAAATTCTGCCCATAACTGGTATTTCTCATTGACTGCAAGTTTATGGAAGTTGTCAACTTCAGAGACCAGCTTATATGAAGGCACTGTAGCCTCTGCAGGTAGATGAATTGATCTAGTCAGAAATGATGAGGATAAAATTAACAAATTTACCAGTCTTTTGGAGCTGAGGCTACATTTGCCAGTTTTCATACTTCAGGACCATCACCCTACGAAACCCCAGAGTGGAAACATTCATCTTCTCACCTTAAGACACTGTTACCTAGGTGTCTCACTTTTAGTTACAAACTTGAGATCACCATAGCAACCAATTAGTATTTATGTTGCTAAGACAGCATGCAGAGAAAGGGGGAAGCAGGATGTGCTTACTCATTTTTATGTGATCTCAGTGGAGAAAGAATAAAATGCTGATTCCAGTTTCCAAATTCCCATTGACTTCTCCCATCCTAATTTATAATCACATTTGTCTTCTCCACAGGTAATCCACTTGATGGCAAAGCACTTATGGCATCTATAATAAATTCTACAATTGTTAGTAGTGCCATAAAGAAGCAAAAGAAGGAGTGAAATAATTATATTTTCCAGCATGCTGGTCTATTGTAGTATGCTTCCATCCCAAATATCCTTGGGATTCAAAATCTAAGCCTTCATCTAACACTTTCTAAAGCAGTCTAGTTTTACATGGGCTTCTTTATCGGAACATAAGCAATGCCATGATTTATTTTGCCTGCATTTTAATCCTCTTGCTTTAATTGTAAGTGTCATGAGAAACAGAAAGAGTATCTCATCATAGAAATAGTATGGATCATAGGTCTGCATCCCAGCTGACTCCAGCTGACTCCCAGCTAACTAGCAAGGGAGCCTCTAACTTCACTACCTTTTTCTGACTCAGTTTCTTTGAAACAAGCACAGGGAGTCATTCTTAGAGGAAGAGTGAGAGTCTTGGAACCACTGTAGGTTAAGTGTTCATTAAAACTTAGATCACTTCAAATAAAGAATCTTTATATGTTTGTATATATACCTGTATGTGTGTGAGAGAGAATATTCTACATTGAACACTTTGTTCCCTTTCAAGCCCAAATTCTTACAACACTTTCATACTAACAAGAGTGAACAGTGATGCTCACACCCTTTATAGTATGACTTTGTAGCAAATACAACAAAGCAGATGCCACAAATGTCCCACAATTGTGTGGCCATGTGGATATTGTGATACCAGCAATGACTAGCAGAATTTGAGGAAATCTTCCTAAGCAGGACAACTTCTCCCCAGGTTCATTCTGAAACAGTTTAGCACCCTTTGGAATTAATGAAATAGACTAAGAAACGATTACTCTGAAAAGCTAAATGTCTATGTAGTTTGGATAAATCGAGTGAAGAACTGAAATTTTCCTTCCATTCAATTTGTTGTAGACTGTTTTAATGGCAAATAAATGGTAAAAGCTCTGTTTGTGGACCATATAGGAAATGGAACAATCTTTTTGGTCTGGTCTATTTGGCTTCAGTCTCTTTTGACAAATCAAGTAAGGGAATTAGTCAAAAGAATTGACAAATTACTTAAATGAAGCTCAGTTCATTCAAGTCTTAGCTGCTTCAAGTAGACATTTCAAACAAGCCACTACCTGCATAATCCACCTTAGCACACGATTTCTTCATTAATCTCAAGGATATGTGGCTCTGTCCTATAAGTCACCACCTCAATTTGACTGTGAACTCTGAAGTCAACTCCAAGCTCCCTATTTTCTGCATGTACTCTCTGCTTCCCTCCTCCTTGCTGAGTCTATAATAGCATTAGCATGGATATTGACAAAGAGAAATATTTAATAAATAATTACTAATGCCAAAACAATGCCAGTAATAAAAACAATAAAACAAAAGTAAGCTTATTTGGGTTAATTGATAGAGATAAATAGTCTGCATTATTATTTTGTGACACAATTGCTTTCTCTGTTTTTCTTCCTTATATAAGAAAGATTTTTTCTCAAGAATTTTCCATTAAATATATGAATACAGTGATTTCTTTTTTCTCCCAGGACAATTTCAGAGGTAAAATGATGGACAAAACATACGATATTTATTTCTGCAAACTACTTTACATGAGAACTTTTACAAATGCTTCACAATTGTTAATCTTAACAATATCTTAGACTGCTATAGACAAAAAGTAAAGATTTTTAAATGTTAGATTTTTTGGGATTTTTTTAGTAATATATAATCATCTATCTTAAATTGCTCATTCTCTTCTAAAGGCCAGATAGTTCGATTCTAGAACAATTCACTCCCTCTAAATCTCCAGTGAGAAAAATAGGACAGAATTATGCAATTATACTAATAGAAGAATGGAAGGCATTATCTGTCTATGAAAATCCTCCTAGACATATTATAAAATCAAATCCAGGCAAATTAATTCAATAGAATCAAACATAACAAATTTATTTTAGCACCTACAGTGTGCAATGCCATATGTATGACATTGTGAAATATACAAATATGGAAATTACATAGCCCCTTCCCTTAGGAACAAATAAATCCTCTGGGAGATAGGGTCTAAATAGGTGCACAATTAAATAGTTTGAAGTGCTGGAAATACCTGTAGAATATAAATTGTAAAGTACAATGTGACTCTAAGACAAGACAGTATGGACATTAAATAGATACAAGTTCAGAGATGGAAAAAATATTTTTAGATGGGGAATGTTCAATCCATTCATCCTTTACAACTGTTTCGTAAAATTGTACCATGTATTTCCTCAGGGAGAACTTTGTGGGAGAGAAAGGATTAGAGTTCAGCATCGTGGAACATGTACTGCACATACTAGTATCTTGGAATTTATCATAGAATGCCTTTTACTGTTGTGAATGTACTTAGACATGCAAATAATGCAACATTGTCAATAAGAGCTAAAGATTATGGAAGCCAGACATTATGCGAAAGGTTCTATATACATCATCTCATTTAATTCTTGCAATAACAGTTTGCGGTTTGTACTGCTAAGTCCTGTTTAAGGAAGAGTGATTTTGACTTAAGAAGAAAAAGCAATTGCTTCAACATAGTGTGGTGGTAGTAGATTCATGAGTTCAAAGCATGTATGTATTGTATCAAAGTCTGTATTCTTAACCACTTAGCTCAGAACTAGATTATGCAATCTGTGGTAACAGAGTCAATGCCTTTTGTATCTTGTTAATCTTCATAGTGACTGAGTGTGAATTAGACAACTGAGACTTAAAATTAATAGCTTGTCATTAGTCCATATAAAAATAACTGAAAATTTGGAGCTTTAAGAAACCATGCCTCGAACATAACAAAGTTAGGTTAGTGGCTTCTTAAATTAAAGACTCTCTTTTTAAAATAAGCATAAGGGATTCTAGTTTTATACTATCCTAGCTATGAAACCTTAGTAAAGGGATTTACATGCTCTGTACAACAAGTTTTTTTCTGTAAAATAGAGAAAATAATAATACTTACATAATTATGCCATTGTGAGGATTAAGTGATGAAATATTTGTCAAGCATCTAAGACTGAAACTAATCCAACTTCCTTGTAGAACTAATAATTACAGTTTTTAAAAATAAACATAGAAACTGACACTTCTGGTTCTAAAGCTTGAAACTCATATTTGTCTTATCTATGTTCCTTTCCCAGGAAACCAACTCTCAGTTCTACAGAATCAAGGAACTGAAATTCACCAGATCACAGTACCCAGACATGAGATGACAGCCGCCTCTTATTTACCAGCCCCTATTCCTGACCCCTCTATCCCGGTGTTCTAGATTCTTGCCCCACTATATAACTCTTGACATCAATGGAATGGGAAAAAGATATGAGGCAGAATCTCCCATTTTTATTGGCTGATATCACCCAAATAAAAAGTATTTTTCTCTGGCAATACTTGTTGGCTTAGTGTTTGTCTTTCTGTGTAGCAAGCAACAGAAACTTGACAGACCTCAGGTGTTTCAGTAACAGAACTCTGCCTAACAGATAATAAGAAATCAAAAATATTAGCTATCATCATTATTCCCTGGCCTTTGGAGATGTTTACCTTCTTTTTGCAATGGAGTAATTTAATGGTTACCATTATCTATTCTTCATTAACTTTTCCATACTTAAGAAATAATCTGAAGTGGTAACACAGGGTTTGTAAGAAAAACAAAGAAGTGAGAAAACCAGACACAGAAAATAAGACAACATTTTAAAAACACTTCTGAACAACATCTCAGGGTCCATGCCTGGGGTCAATTCCTACCCTTGATGAATCTGATATAAAGCTTGGAGATGACAATTAATCCTTTCATTGTTGAACTTTTTCAAGATCATTTGAGAATGGAGTTCTTTTAAGGTTGTTTTATATGTGTTTTAGGAAGATGTGTGTGTGTGTGTGTGTGTGTGTGTGTGTGTGTGTGTGCGCGCGCGCGCGCGCGTGCGTGTGCGTATATGTGCACGTGTGTGTGTGCATGCACACACATGCTAATATGTGTGTATCTGTGTATGTGATGTGTGTTTAACATGTTTTTCTCTTCAAGCATCTTAAAACATGGCTTAGTGTCTTGTATTCTTTTGCTTTTACTTGTTTTGCATTGTTCTCCTCATTCTGTTACTTTAAGATGCAAGGTAAGGAATTTGGAGTTGGCTTATATTTCAGTGCCCTTGTCATTCAATCTGGAGA
This sequence comes from Carlito syrichta, assembly GCF_000164805.1. Lineage (NCBI taxonomy): Eukaryota > Metazoa > Chordata > Mammalia > Primates > Tarsiidae > Carlito > Carlito syrichta. The sequence goes on from NW_007248390.1 coordinate 1,860,682, forward strand.
CAGACATACTTTTGACATGGAAATCTTCAAATGAAATTCAAAAATCTATTAAGATTTCCATATTTTACTGAGACTGTATTTTTAATCCACTCCAAAAGTGAAATCCACTACAATGACTAAAAGAAAAATCCCTCAGACAAGTTCTTTGATACTAAATAATGAACCAAAATGGCAGATTGAGAAAATGGATTGCTTTTTCAAACCATAGATATTCAGATTCGCTTATATCTCAGTATCATTCAATTGACCAATCAATCATATATCAATATGCTCTATTGATGGCCTATTGAATTCTTAGCCCCAAACTTTGCTTTATGAAAATAGGAAGACAGAATTCAGGCTAACAGTTATCGATTATTTGTACCAGAAAATACTTATGAAAAACTATGGCTGCAACTTATTAATAACTGGGTGGCTGAAATTCTATAGGTTTGATATTCTAGAACATGGTTAAAGTAAGGCCATGATAGCAATAATCTGTTTTCTCTGCCTCTACTTCAATGCATAATCAGGAGAACTTAAAATCTCTTTAATTTGCACTCCCAGGTACACCTGAGAATCACTGACAAGCAACCAATGTGTCCTGAGTGCTCAGTCTTCTGGGCTAGCAGTACTTCATCCCATTTTGCCCCTCTCAAGCTCTGGTTGTGGCTCTTCAGTTGCAGCCTTCTGTCTTGTCAGTTTTTCCTTTAATTACTTATGAAAACCTCTTCACACGACTTAATGTTTTTAAGCTCTTTATCTACACCTGCATTTATAATCTCTCTCATGTCACTACTTTTCTCTTGATCTGGTTTATACTTTTTTGGGCCATCATTGCACCTCTTATCTTCGCAATGGCCAAATCTAAGAGATTGATTCCAGTCTTCAGCATCTTCTTTGACTTTTAGCTTTCCCTCCCATCCCACATTCAACTGTTAATTTTGTCTTACCAGCTGTGACTCGAAAATATATCCAAATCATAATTATTTGGCCAAACACTCATTGCAACCCTTCTATCCCAAGCCACACAATTTTTCTATTATTTGAACTACAGCGATAGCTTCCCAAATGGGCATCTTTCAATTTGATAACTAAAAGGATCCCCAATAGATGTTATCTAATCTATTTTAACCATATGGCAAAAATAATATTTGTTTAAACACAAATCTGAAGAAACCATGTTTGTTCACAAAGTCTTTTAGTGATTCTTTGAATGTCTGAAGATCGAATTCATTGTTTTGTCTCTACCTACTCTTCCATCTTTCTTTTTTCCATCAGGTTGCTATGCTAAACTAAATTGCCTAAAGATGGTATATTATCTCTTGATTTCGTACCAGTGCACATTCTCTTTTTCTGACTTGAATAGCTTCCCTGTAGTCTATCTCCTACCATCTTTAGATTTCAACTTAATTTATTTCAGGAAGTAATAATATGTAAGATGTCCCCACGCCCACTGCCCACCCTCAAGCCTGTGTGCTGGTATCTGTGCCTCCTTTGGTCTTCCACAGTATCTGTGCATGCATTGCTATTACACTGTATACGTATGAACTGTTTCCTTGGCTCTAACCCCATCAAAACTGTAACATAATGAGACAGTTGGCATCACCAACATTTTGCAAATACCTAGCCAGTGAAGGATACTTAGTTAATATAGGAAGAATGGAGGGATAATGAAAAGTGATGACATCTGATGCTAAAACTACCTATGCTCTGACTAATGAAAATAATTCTCCTGCTGAGGGAGACAATGCCACCAATGTCAACTGATAAACAGTGCCCAGTACTGAATGTTCAGCACGTTTTGAGTGTGTGGTGCCCCTACTACCATTGTAGAGTCTGTAGACACAGCACACAGTGCTGGGATTCTGTTCATGTTGTCTGGCATACGAAATGCTCTTCTCAGAGGAATTTACATAGATCTTTTAAGTTTTATCCCCCTGTTTGTCCCTTCATTTATAATTCAGACATGAGTCAATGGGACCTGAAATAGAGAATAGCTGACTGGCAGATGTAAAATAATAATAAATTGCAGATCATTTCTTCTCTTGCTATCCTTGGACCTTTCTTGAAGGTCCCATCTTTTTCTTCCTAAGATGAGTCTTTACTAGGATAATACCAAGTGTCACATGGAAATAAATTCCCACACTTTAAACCAGCTATGTCCCTCTTCAATCCTCTAGGAAAGCTTACGGTTGAACACAGATCTAATTAAGTTTCCTAATATGTACATCACAAATTTTATGAATTATACACTAAAGTCACCATCATACTTATAGGAATAATGAAAGTTCTAAACATATTTTTACACCTTAAGATTATTCCTATACTTTATGTTGCCTTCCTCCTGAGGCAAAACAAAAGAGCTGTAGGCTATAAGCTAATACTTTATCATAGCAGATACCCTCTAGGGAATGTTTCAGCATACATGGATACTAATTTTAGAACCCACCTAATCAGTTGTGTGGGATTGCACAAATTGAGGACTCCTACTGAGCCCATTTTTCTCATTTGTAAAATAATCTGCTTCTATTAGACAATTGTTAAATTATCTTTTTTTTGTAAAATCCTATGAATTAGTGGTCTCTTTCTTCAAGGATGCAACAGTCTAGTTAAGGCTTCACAAAGGGACAATCACAACATATGATATAATCAAGAAGTCTTGAAGTTAAAACTACAAAGAGACCTGGGGTATGTGGGGTGATTAAAAATATAAACACTTGAGCCATGAGTCTTGAGTCAGCCTTGAGCAAAAAATAAAATACAAAGACACATTATCTACAGTTATTTAGTAAGTGTCTAAAACAGACCTATATATTAGCCACGAGGGTCTAAATTGGTCAGAGTCCAAAATAAAATGAAATAACAGAAATAATATTGAAGTAGCTTGTAGTCCTTTAAAATAAAAGATTTATCTTTAAAATTTAACATAGAGTCTCAGTCCTTAAGCTGGCAAACCTTCACCTATCAGGAAACTCAGCTATACAGAATGACTTATGTCTGTGGACTTTGAATAGTGACAGCTTTACTGTAATAATAATAACCACACTGCTGGCAAAGGAAAAGACAGATGGACCCAACTTCGAGGACTTACCATCACTCCTCCTGATTACGCTTGCTTATTTTGAGCATCGACAAAACGAGGTGGCTGTTATCATAGATCTTTGCATAGCATTGATTCAAGTGTGTGTTGAAACAAGCCTGTTTCTGTGTAATTCATTTATATCACTAGCTCATACCTGCCTCTCCTTCCCTTTCTTCGATCTTAACATATCTCAGAGATGAACATTTATCTTACTTTGCTCTCCTGTTCCTCTTCTGTTGTCAGTCTAGCAGGTGTTCTTTTCAGATTGCTTTCATTCTTCATTACTCATTTTGGGTCCCTTTATACTGTTATGTCCATTTTTATCCTTCCTTTCCCTTCCTACGTACCTCAGGCATCAAAGCCATCCATTTGTCAGAAATGTTTGGAACTATTTGTCTGTGGTTATTTCCCCCTTAAACTAGGGCTTAGAAAATCCACCTGGTGAGCTTTTTCTTGTTTTTATGAGAAGGAAGGCTCTGCATGCCTAGGAGGAGTTAGAAATCAGGACTGCCATTTGTGTTCACACCTGCTCCAGGCTGGATCCAGCCATTCTTCTTCAGTGGTCCCTTTAGTTCTGAACAACACCACTACTTCCCCCCGCCCCCCCGCTCCAGAAATAAATTCACTCTAAGCATTTTTGAAAGTACATGATCTCCAATTTTCTTTTTCCAAATATTCAGAAGTTTCAGTCATTTTAGGCCTGCCTCTGGCAACTTGTTAGTATTGACAATCACACAAAAGTATTTAAGTAAGTGTGAAAATGCACTTCTTTTTGCATTTTTAATTGTTGCTTGTGGAGAGTCAATCATGACAAAGTCACCTCTACCCTTTCAAGTGATTCAAAACCCACCAACTGGCGCGGGTTTGCTAGACAATCTACTAAAACGTGCTGTTTTAGCATCTTCAGGGCAGAAAGGCATGTCCCATCAACACCAGAAGGTGACCAGTGATACTAGCCAGGCATGGTGGGACAAATCTTCAAAAGCAGTAAAGGGTTCCTGATTCGACTTCCATCAATTCATTTTTTAAAAAATGCCATCCACATTTTATGGACTTGTTAAATACTACACTGCCAAAAAAATGCAGAAAGACCTGATTTAAAATGTGTGTGTGTGTTTTGAAAGGAAAACTGAGAGAGAACTTAGAGAAAATAATCAATTCAACTTCTCATCCCTTTTTGTTCCTTGTACTTTACCTGTATTTGTGTCTACATTGCCTCTTTTTCTGAAGAGTAAATGGCATAAGTTTGTGCTTCTTTGAATTGTTAGGCATCATTTTATCATTATGAAATTTTGAAAACTTGTTAGAGTGTGAGTCTTGTTGTTATAGTCAAGACAAATGTCTCTGCTTTTCCTGGATATGTGTATATGTATACGTGTGTGTGTGTGTGTGTGTGTGTGTGTGTGTGTGTGTGTGTGTGTGTGTGTGGTTTGCATATGTTTCTAAACAGATAACAATTTCTTATTATTTATTACTGTGGAAACCAAAACCATGCTATAAGAAATGCAGAATTGCTAAAGGAAGGCTTAAAAGAACAGTGGTGTGAAACCAGTACTAAAAACATCTGTATGTTATAGGATTTCCAAAGACTGTCTGTCCTGACATCAAACTCTAATTGAACAGTTTATTTTTCAGTTTAGTCAAATACTGTAATAGTGTCCCCAGCTTGTAGACATTTTTTTAAACTTTCTGATCTGAATATATGCAGTAGCATAAACTGACTGACAATAAAATTCTTTCCTTTTAAAAGTAAAGATTTTCAATTTATTTTTTTCTGTAGTTGTAAGTAAACATTCTGAGTGGAAAAAGAGTTCATACATTGTCTGATTCAGAAATCAAGTTTTCATCACTCTGGGATTCCTGCAAGGTATATGTAATGTTATCTACACCTTGGAACACATTTCATTTCTTCATATTTCTATTCACAATTGATTCTATTGATTCTTTAAAATAAATTTTAAAAGAACATCACTGTATCTTATCCAGTATTTCTATAGTTTCAACATCACTGTCTTGTGTTATGTTTTTATTTTGTCTTCTTTAAAGCAGCAGCTGAAATATCTAAAACTCTTTGAAAAGGTATCTAACTTAGTATCATAAGGAAATATATGTAAACTTTTTTGGGAATAGCACATAGATTTTTGCCACCTGTAAGATATTTTTTCATACTTCCTGCACTGAATTAGTCAACAAAACAAAATGCTTTATTGTTATCACAATTCAGTAGAACATCAGATATTTTTGCAAAAGTAAATCAGATATTTGAACAAAAGTTCGTAATGATATTATGGGATGTTCATTCTCTCCTGAGTCAATATTTCTGTAAAAACCTTGTGGGATGTTTATCCTAGTTTATATTTTCTCTTCTCTGCACATTTCTCCATCCATCTTTCAAGACTGCAGGGCACAGCACTTCGCTGATTTTCTCTGCCCAGATGCCTTTGCCCATTCATATTTTGTCTCTGAAAGAGCATTACCTACAGAATGTCTGCTGGGAAAATGGTGAGAGGTTTGCAGAGTTATAGAAACTTCAGCTCAGTTTATATTTTTAGTTATTAATCATGGTGTTAGAGAACCTGCAGTACACAAGAACTGGATGATTTTTCTTTTAATTTTCATCTTTGAGTAGCATATTTTCTACAAACAAAAATAATGAGCAACTATGCCAAAAACTGATTGGATAATATCTGACTTTCAGAGAGTGTTTAGTCAACAGATCTTGGTACCACTAAAATTATAACAGCAGCTTTAGAAGAGGTGTTCAGGCCGGGCTCGGTGGCTCAGCCTGTAATCCCACGCTTTGGGAGGCTGAGGTGAGTGGATTGCCTGAGCCCGCGGGTTCGAGACCCGCCTGGGCAGCGAGACCTCATCTCTACAATAAATTAAAAAAAAAAAAAAAAAACAGCTGGGCGTGGTAGCGCATGCCTGTAGTTCCAGCTACTTGGAAGGCTGAGGCGGAAGGATCACCGGAGCCCAGCAGGTCAAGGCTGCGGTGACCGGGAACGGCCACTGCACTCCAGTCTGAGCGACTGAGTGAGACTCCAACTCAATTTAAAAAAAAATAAAAGAAGAGGTGTTCAGGTTTAAGAAGAGGAGAGTTAGCTACTTGGATGTCCCTCTCATACCTGGGGGGGAAAAGTGTAATAGTATATTTAAAAAATATAAACATACTATGGGCTCAAGAACATATGCAAACTATAGAAAAAAGTAAAACCCCATCACCCTATTGAATACCCACGTGCACGTGCATGATTTGAAGTGACTGACATCAGCAGTACCCTCTGTAGCCTTCCAGATACCTTAATGCACTTAAGTTGCTATAACAGAAAGGGTACATAATATTCATACTGTTGAGAAAATTGTTTTTTCAATTTGCAGAATTGATGGAAAATAATGAAAACCCTTCCCTAACACACTCAGAACTGTCCTCCTTTCGTTAAGCAACTCTAGACCATTCCCCACCAAGGGTGTGTCATTCTGCAGCTCATCCTTCCCATCCAGATGGACACAGAGCTTGTCTTCAGTTGTGCATTATTTCCAAGAATGGGGGTTGAACACTCTTGCTCAATTCTGTAGATCTTTATATAAGATCGATAAATGAAAGCTGCATTATTTGACTAGCTCTTACATGTATTTAAAGTTTTAATAGAAACTGCAAATTGCTTAAAAAAAAGCCTTGACAATTTACTATTTTGTCAATAATGTAGAAAACCTGTATCTGATAAAATTAAATATCATTGTTCTTTTAATTTTTGCTAATTTAATAGATTTTAAAATATTGTCTTATTGTTTTTAATTAGTGATTATCTAAGTCATATATTTAATGTATACTTGTATTTAGTTTTCATTTGAAATGTCTCTTCATGTTTACTGTTATCCTTGGGATTATTTTATTTTTTTGTAATTGATTTACATTTTTACAGTCAAAACAATCATAGCTCTTTGTATATTACGGATATTTACCAATTGTCTGTTAAAAATGTTGCACGTATTTTTTCCAATCTGTATTAATTGTTGAACTTTGCTTTTGCGTCTGTTGTCAATCTGGAGTTTCTATTTGTAGTTGTCAGTCTTTTTCTTTATTGCTTCTACAGGACACTTTTTTTTAAAAGACCATATTAATAATAGGCAAAATATGCATTTCACCTAGCAGAATGTAACATATGTTTGTTTTCTTTCACAATAACCTCAAATGTATAAGAATGTATTTCTGTACACTAAAAAATAAAACTACTTTGTGATTGCAACCTCTTTTGACCCAGCAATGACTCCTTTATTTTGCTGATGGGAGATGGGAGGGTAAGAAGGAAACCACAGTTTTGTGGTTGGCTAAATATAAACATCAGGCTTCTGAATTAACATAATTGGTGTTGGTCTTCCCCAAGGGTTCACTATAAACAACATTGTATCCCTGCAGGTAACTGATTTTACCAGAAAATCTTGGATTATTAGGCATTCAGTTACAGTTTATAAAAATTATATGGAAAAAAAGTGCACAAAGATAAACTAGTTTATATTCTCAATTTAGATAAACATATTAATAAATGCAACAGGATGTCCAGGCTTATAGAAGTAGTGACCTTATAATAAAGGAGTGTGCATTTTGACATGAGTTTGTGAAAACTCAAAATCACAGGGCCATGAGGAGGTGGGATCCATTTACTCTTCAAATTCTGTAAGTTGTGTAGACTTGCTTTTATTCTTTTTTAGGCTTCAAATATAAAATAAGTAGGTCAATACTCCCCTTGTTTTTACTCTTTGTAGGGAAAAGTTTCTTCTGCCAGAGTCTTTCTAATCCCAATTCCTTAAGGCTTTGTCAGGAGGACAAGAATATCTCAAAAGTCAAAAGCAGGAAGGTTTCTACCAAAGAAAGCACTGAAACCCTAATTTCAATTTTTATTTTATGTATGTGTGTGTGTATTTCTCTGAAAGTCAGAATGTACTTGATGTTGAAGAACTATATGTTACTGAGATACTCTTGGCAAGCATTTTTGGGAAGCTACTGTTTTTGCTGTGATAGATTCACAGATTATAAATACTTATAATTTTTTAAAAAGATAGCCGGGCTCGGTGGCTCAGCCTGTAATCCCGTGCTTTGGGAGGCTGAGGTGAGTGGATTGCCTAAGCCCACGGGTTCCAGACCCACCTGGGCAACTTGGCAAGACCTCATCTTTACAATAAATCAAAAACAAAAAAACCCCAAAAATCAGCAGAGCATGGTAGCGTGGACCTGTAATTCCGGCTACTCGGAAGGCTGAGACGGAAGGATCGCCGGAGCCCAGCGGGTCGAGGCTGCAGTGGCCGGGAGCGGCCACTGCACTCCAGTCTGGGCAACAGAGTGAGACTCCAACTCAAAATAAATAAATAAATAAATAAATAAATAAATAAAAAGATAATTACACTTTTAGATCAATCATTTTCAGAGAGTAAAGATGAGGTAGCACATTTGTAATATTATATGCATCACAAAATTTAAGGAATTAGATAACAAAACAAAAAAATCAAAAAATCAAAAAACAAAAGCTTTTATTCATTTGTTTATTTACTTTTTTAAAATTTGCTTATCAGGGGTTCAAAATTCCTTGGAGGGAAGTGCAGGTTCTCAGAAACAATTAAGAAAAATGCACAGGTTTGTTGGTTTGTGTGTTTTCCCCTTAATACACACAGTTCTAGTACAAACTCAAGAAATGTTTGCTAAATAAATACTGTGCATCGTGCCTCTATTTTAACTCTCATATTTTATCTTTCTTTTTCTGTACATTTATTTTGTTGCAGGTGAGGTGTCAATTCTTCCTTAAGTGGTAAAATGTGAAACCAAGAAAGGGCAACTACAAACCCTTCCTTTGAAGTTTTCTGGCGTTGGAGGTGGGTGAACGCAGAATTACACCTATATATTAGTTGAAAGTCAGAAAGCTGCCTTCACTTTAGGAGAAAAGAAATCAACTTAGAACCTTCTAGATGGAAACTCTGCCCTTTTGTCACTGTCTTTCCTTTTAGAAAACAAGTTAAAAGGTACCATTGGCTGGGTTAATTGACTTACAAGTGTATCTTTTTAATAAGTGTCATAAAGTATGTCAGGCTGCTGAAACTTGCTTTCTGTGCGTTTTTTAAAAAACTGTTGTCAACCAGATTAAAGTTTATTGTTCGCATGTACCTTCAGTTTTCAGGTTGTAATGAAAGACACTGAATTGATTTGCCATGGGTAAAGAGAAAAGGGTTGTGTCCTTTGCTCTCCCTCAATGTGCCTTTCCCTTCGAGGTCTCCTCCAAACTTTGTAGCCAGCAGAGATGTCTGGCTCCAGGTTTTTCCATGTTCAGGGCATCTCTCACACACTTGTTTGAGAGACTTTCTGGAGGACGAAGAAAGTGACTATGGAAGGAGTGTTATCTCACAGTGTCTATTAATTTTAAAATAAAGTATTTTGAACAAAGTGATCTGTAAACAGATCCATTTTCTCCCAAGTACTTAGATGGTTTTAGGAGGAAATATTTTCTTTGGTTTTTAATTGGCAGATTTTCCTATTCACTTAAAGTCAACCTGATCCTCCTTGCTCCCCAAATCTCTATCTGACTTTATAGCTCCATGTTCCTAGAATGATTGCTTCCAAAAGAACCTAGACCAGGATTTTGGAAGATAGACTCAATCTATTTGATTTGACAAACATGCCATTATCTTTCAGATTTCAGGAGCACAGGAAGGATGGAGAGGAAGTTTCCAAGAGGTCACTGACTAAACTTTTCTGCTAGCCTGACCAGTCCATGTAAAGTTCCAGAATTTCAGAATTTTCAATCTTCAAACATTATTACTGTGAATCTACATATAAATTTTAAGCTGTAGATTTAACCTTTCCCTCAGAGCTCAATTTGACATAAAATACATCAATAAACCAGCAACCTGCAGAACTGGCCAAGGAGTAGGCAGAAGATGGGGCAAATTGTTTTCTCATTTGGAGGAAAGCTTTTGGCCCAATAATGCTGTCACTTTCTCTCCAACTTTGCTGAAGTGAAGAACATCATATCTAAACAAAAAGTATTCCTATCAGAGCTATAAACATCTGATTTCTGCTTAATGCAGAAATCTCAGTTGAGATTCAATTCTTTGGGTTAAGTTATTACCAATCAGGATGAATTTATCATTATATTATTTTGTCTCCACACTAGAGTTTAAACAACTGAAAATGTGGTCTTTGAACACTTCTGTGTCTCTGGTGCCTGTCTTTTTTTTCCCCCATGTGTTAATTATCTCTGAGCAACATTTCTTTGTACCCAATACTCTAACTGGAAGGAAGGGGTTTGTTTCACAACTTTCACCTCTGTAGGTGAGACAGAAATGAATAGGACAATGGAAAGGGGCTATAGGTCACAAAGAAGTGATAAATTGAAGAAAAATAGTGACCAGCTTCTCAATGCTACTGAAGAAGACAGTAACTACTCAGTGGTATCAAGGTCACAAAAAAGGTAGTGGTTAGAAAGTGGGAAGCCAAATCAAAATGCTGTAAAAAGAAAAAAACAGAGAAAATGTAGACATGAACAAAATTGGGAATGAGGGAGAGCGTGAAGGAGACAAATGGAAACAGGAAGATAAAATATAGGTTTTGGCAGTGTTAGAAGGAGCCAAAGTACCTCTAGGTGATTGCTCTGTGGAGTATCCAGATGGAAGCATCTGTAATAGCAAGTAAATTTCAGAAGGCTGAAAAACTTTGGAACTGGCATCTTAGCGATCATTGAAAATATATGATGTCTTCAGTTCCATCCTATTTGCTGCAAAGACCATGATTTTGTCCTTCTTTATAGTTGTGCAATATTCCATCACGTATATGTACCACATTTTTTTAATCCAGTCTACTTCTGATGGGCAGTGGGGTTGGTTCTATGTTTTTGTGCAAATAGTGTGGCAATAAATATTTGTGCACAGGTGTCTTTTTTGTAGAATGTTCCTCAGAAACCAGGGAAAGTTGGAGGTCCAAACTTCACCTGCATGTAGATTACTTAAGTACTTAATACTGACTTGTACCCCATTTCTCCATAATAAAATTAAATTTTAAAAAAAGTCTTATGTTTTTGAACTAACTCCTGCTCTCAAAGGCTCCATTTCAGGTTTTCTTTCACACTCTGGAGATGACTCTGGCTGTACTGAGAATGGTGGGGGAGTGCTCTGTGTGTGTGTGTGTGTGTGTGTGTATAAGCGGGTTAAGAAGAACACACCAGGTAAAATAAGTCTCACTCTGCCTCTTCTGTCATCGCTGAGGCCATACATGACACATTTTTGCCATCCATACAATTTTGCTCCTGTCTAAAACCAATCTTTCCCTTAGACTGGTAGAATATTTGGGAACAATATTTTCCTCGAAACCATCTAAGTACTTGGGAGAAAAGGGATTCACTTACAGGTCATTTTAGTCAAAATACTTTAATTTAAAATTAATAGACACTGTGAGGTAAGACTCCTCTGATAGTCACTCTCTTCATCCTCCAGGTTCAACTCAGCATCAAGCCAGTTTTGCCTTTTTTCTGTTGGTCCTAGTACCAGCCCTTCTCCCGGTGCTGGGTCAAGGACTATGGGTTTACCTTAAGTCTAGTCACTAGTTTCACTGATTCTCACTCAAAGTTTGTCCTCAGAGTTTTTCTCATGAGACTTAACAACAGCTTCTCAAACTCCTTGAACTTACCAGTTCATTCTGTTACTGGTGATGTTTCAGAGAAAAGTCATCTTAGTCCAAAACAGAAAAGATACTTAGGGTCTTCTCTAATGAAATCATTTTTTTCTTTTTAGTTTTTATTATATTTTTATTTCTCTTTTATTTGCTTGTTTTTTATTCACCACAGCAAGGATTACAAGAGTATAAATAGCTTGCAGTTTCTATGATCCTCTCTTCATCTACTATGCCATTTGTCCCTCATAACAGCCTTGGGAAGTGAACTAGTCAGGGCTTGTATCCCGCATCAGGAATTATAGACTCATGGCCACAGGTTACTTGGTCAGTTTCAGCACACTGGTCCCTGACTCTGAGTGGCACCCATGTTCTGGCTCCTCTAATCTTTCTGATCATGAAGGGTTTGCAGTGGAAGATGTGGTTACCTAGGAAAGAAGTCACGAAAGAAGAAACTTTTGAACAGATTCTCAAGGAAATCAGCAGCTCATTCTAGGTAGGATAATAGCAGACACTAAAGAAAGAAATAATTGACAGGACTACAAGGGCTGAGAACAAGTGAGGAGAAGAGCAACCTTCTAAGAGTTTGGGATTCTTGGGTAAGTGGCAAGAGCTAAAGGTGGGTACATTTAACTTCTAACTACATGCTGGGGCACATGTGTATGTGTGCAAAGCTGAAATATCTGTGAAGGATGGCAGTAGGGAGGATCCCAGGACAGCATTCCTCTCACAAACTCTCCAGCTAGCAACATCAAGGAGAGCAGAGTTATCATGGAAATCACTCCAGCCTTGGAACCTCAAGACCTCATTACTTTTCCAAGCTCCCACTTGGGGGCTACATGACACCTGGCAATACCACCTTACTGAGACGTACCTTGGTGAAATGAATGTGGCAAAAATAGCTATTACAGCAGCAACCGCAATCATGGGGCGTATAACATCAAAATGAGATAATATGTTTGAAAGCACATTGTAAGCTAGAAAGAGCTCTATAAAAATAATATTTTATTCTCATTTTGAGAAGTATAGAAACGGTAGAAGAACAATACATAGGAACCTACCTGAGCACAAGACATACATGTAGATACATGCCTTGATTGGACACCACTAAAGTCCCCCATTCCTTTCCCCTGAACTTTGTTGCTTGTCCAACAAATCCTTTGACCATGCTGAGGCCTCCTCTTCTGTCTTCCTACATCATCCTGGGCCCATGATGCCCTTGGGGTGATGTCTTTCAGGATACCCAGACCTTTCATGTCTCCCCCTACAACCTTGCCCCCAACCTTCAAGAAAAACAAAGAGCCCTGCTTGTTGTTCTTTTCAGAACACAATCAACGTAGCCAATTGGAATTTGCATGAATAATTTAACCTCCCGGCAGGGACTGGACAGGATCAGAAGATGCAGCAGCTTCCCAAAATTAATAAAGGCTTTTATAGAGCCATAAAAAGCCATAATTCAATCATTTTAAAAAGGGCACTGAACACAATGCTTATTAAAGGCTGGGTGCCGCTGAGGAGTGTTCAGGGAGGCCAGGAATGCTCACTCAGCAGCAATGGCCCCAACACATGCCCACCTCTCCACCTGACAGGCAGATAACCTGACCCAAGCATTTAATAAGCAATATTTACTAATAATTATTTCCTGACTGACTCAGTCAAGGGAGAGTACTAATAAAGAGGATGACTGAAAACAAGAGAGGATTTTTATTTTTTTCCTACCACTGGTAAGCCATTGTGCTTGGGGTGGACAGCCTCCTATTTCTAGATACAAGTTCGGTTTTTTCTTTAGTCAAGCACTTTGGGGGTGAATTTGTGCAGGTCTCCCTATCTACGCCATTTTCTTCTTTAAGTAACTTAAATAGGCCAATTATAGTACAGGTTTTCTCTAAGACTCTAATTTCTCAATTGTTAAAGTAGAAGACTGATGTCAGGTACAGTGGTTTATACCTGTAATCCCAGCACCTTGGGAGGCCAAGATGGAAGATTGCTTGAGCCCAGGAGTTTGAGACCGGCTTGGGCAGCATGGTGTTACCTCCTCTCTACAACAAAAAAGAAAAAAGAAAAAATTAGCTAGACATGTTGGTACATACCTGTATTCCCAGCTACTTGGAAGACTGAGGCAGAATGATTAGCTGAGCCCAGGAAATCGAGGCTGTAGTGAGCTGCTGCATTGTCACTGCACTCCAGTCTGGGTGAAAGAATGAGACGCTTACCTAGAAAAAAAAAAAAGTAGAGCAGTGTACCAGATGTTTACTCCCAGGTGAAATACTCTAGTTTCAAGATACCCTGCTTCCACAGACACTACCCATAGTGTTTCAGCATGCTTGCTTGTTTACTCCACTGTCTCCACAATGACTGCAGTTCCCCAGGGTAAGACTGAGTCAGCTGCATTGTGCTCAGAACTCAAAAGCAAGTGTGCACAGGTTACGTACTGCACAAATATAGCTCACAAGAAAGAGCAAATGGGAGTTGACAATGGACTGTCCCAGTCCAGAGAAAGGAGCATCATTTTTTTACTTCTTCTTCCTGGAAGAAGAAGGCTTTTCTTCTTGGAGTTCATAAATTGATAGTGCTGACTGTGACCCTTATCTGGCCATCACAGAGTTCTTCTATACTTCTATTGCTTAGCTCACAGAGTTCTCACACATTAAGTAATTTCTCTCCCAAGATCATGGTAGGAAGGCTGTCTTTTGGGAGGGGCAGGGGGCAGGAATATGAATGAGAGGAGGATAGAACCTTCTCCTTTTAACAAAGAGAATGGAAGTCTGTCTTCAAAAGTCTCAGCAGTTTTGCTCCACCTATCCCTCTCCCTGCCCTAATTCTGACTTTACTATTCACTGAGACAGATGTCTCAGGGCTGCCACAACGAATGAATTTTTAGCAAACAAAACATAAATAAATAACTAACTGTGCAGCCAAGATGGGCTCTCAGTGACTTTTCTGACCCACATAGCTCCCTGTGTAGTTTGCTCTCCCAGCTGCCTTCTCAAAGCACAGGGGAGTATGTCTTTGGGCACCGCAGGTACTAAGTGATCTGTCCATTTGCCTAACCTCAAGTGACAAAGTGCTGGTCCTCATATATCACAGCCTTTCCTGGAAAGTATTAGGTCCCGATGGGCCGAGGTTTTGCTAATGAGATCATGCATAATCAATAAGGATTGGCTGACATAGTGTCAGCTCCGTCACTGTCACCAGGGGGTCTGAGGTAGGGCAGTGAGGAGGGGAGACCTGTCAGCTTCCCAGAATCCATGCAGGTGAGCAGTGCAAGATGGAGTTGCTGCTCCTTAAACAGGCCAGACTCTCCCAAGCAGAGGAGACAAGCTCATGCATTCATTCAAGTGTTCATCCCTTTGTCTCCCTGATTGTTCCACAGGTAGTTGTTGATGTGCCAGGACCTATTGGTATTGTTCTTACAGCAGGGGACCACCCAGAAAAGGATTTCATGTAGTTGGGGCTTCCCTGGGGTATCCATGTTCTAGCAAGGAAGATACAAAAGAGAGCAAGAGAGAGCAAAAAAGAAAAGAGAGACGGGGAAGGAAAGGAAAGGAAAGGGGAGGAGAGAGGAGAGGGAAGGTGCATGCAAGAATATTAGATATCAAATAATGTTAAGTTACAGGTAGTACATTAACATAGGACAAAATGAGGTAAAAAGGCCCAGAACTTCATTCTGAGAGATTGGATGGAGACTGTGGATGGTCTCCCTTTCTCAACTAGCCACACATCCTGTTCAGAGTGTTCATCAGTCCTAGTCAAAGTTTTGTGATTCTTAACAGAAGGATAAAGTTCAGCTTGCTAACTTTAATGGCCAAGTTTATTTGTTTTTAGATCTTTAAAGCCTATAATTGACAATTACACCATTCTTAATACAAAATTTAAATCTGACTTTCATCAGTTTATAGTCATTTATTCTTATCAACTTCATAAAAATTATCAGATTGTCTTATTGGGTCTGAAAGGTATTATACATATGAAAACACATAATATATGTAAAAATACAGAGGGTTCCAAAATATGTATATGTATTTAAAAAAATAAACTGTATTAAAATTTCAATACTCGATAAGATGATTATAAGTCATTTGACTTCTGCAATTACTAGAGGTATTCAGTGTGGTTACCATCAGCGTCCAGACAGTTCTGGTTATGGTGAGCATCTCTTAAAATATGCATACACTTTTTTAACAATCCCCAGTATTTTAAAGGAAGTGGTTTCATTCAGTAATTAGTGCCACAAAATAAAGTCACGTCTCTTAGTAAGTCTTAAAAAATAATAACAAACCCTTATTTTATCTATAGAAAAAAATGCCTACTTTCCCTCCCAAATCTGTTTCTTTGCATTCTTATATCCAAGTGACTTACTCCATTCAAATTGCAAGGGTCTTGTGAAAATAATTTCGATGTAGAAGAGAAAAGACCAATGGCGTTACCCAGCATTAGTAACTGACTCTTGTAGGCTTGAACTCCAACTCCGATAGCTCACTCAGGCTGTTGTCGGGTTTGATTACCTTACAGGTGTAGGTGTGATGTCTCTATTTTCTTGCTGGCTATTGGATGGAGGTCTCAGGTCCTGGAGACCACCCTCAGATTCTCCTTGGTGGCTCTCTTACAACATGGCAGCTACTTTGTCAAAGTCAGCAGGAAACTCTGTCCACTCTGTTTTAATAATCTTATATAAGGTAACATGGTCATGGGAGTGGTAATCCATTGCTTTGACAACAAATATAATCTAATCAAGTGAGAGATCATCCCCTTATACTCACCGGATCTACTTGCACTCATAGACAAGAGATTACAAAAGGCAAATGCACCAAAGGTTTGGAACTTGGGGAGCATCTTGGAATTCTTTCTATGGCAAATACACACAGTATTGTGCATATATCATAAGGGTACAAAACAATACATTTTCATAAGCTAAATAAGCTCATGTACTACCATCAAGATTAAAAGCTGAATATTAGCAGCACCCCAGAAGCTCTCTTATTCAGTCTCTTGTTCCCTTTTGCTCACTACCACCACCACCACCCTGAAGATAACAACTGCCATTCTGATCTCTAACAACATAATTTAGTTTTGCATTTTTCTTCATTTCTTTTGCATAATCAATATATACCTAAATGAAATTATACAATCTGAACTCTTTGCTTCTATGTTCCTTTGCTCAAAATAAGTTCATTATGGTAGTGCTCCATTGTAGATGACTTCCACTCTACTTTTGAAGGACATTTGAATGGACAACTTGGAGGTATTATAAGTACTGTTGCTGTGAGGATCCTAAAACATTTATTTCTGTGAACATATAAGTGTACAGCTTCTAAGTTAGACTTTCCTGGACTCAATCTTCATTTACCCCTTGTAACCTGAGACCAGTGGCTTAACTTCTAGGTTTCATTTTATAATATAAAACAAAATAACAAACAAACAAGAATAACTCCTTCTAGTAATGTGTGCATGTAAGGGAGGAGGTGGATCTACTCAACTCAATGAATATGCACTTTCCTAGGCATCAGATATACAAGCCCTTCAACATGGTAGACATGATTTATCACATTATAGAGCTGCATTCTGGTGGCACACTTGGGTGGGAGAAGACAGGAAAAAAAAATATATATATAATTATATATAAGCTATATATGTGGTATGTTAAGTAAGTGCTGTGGAGAAATATGAAGCAGGAAAGAGGGTCTGGAGTGCTAGAAGAAAGGCAGCGTTAATTTAGGTTGCTAGGGATGCTCTCACTGAGGTGGGTGTGTGAGGCATTTGAGCAAATACCTAAAGGAAGAAATTTTTTAGATATCTAGAGGAAAGTGGTCTTGGCAGAGGGTCTGAGACAGACACATGTTTAGGGATTTTGGAGAATAGATAGAAGGCCAAGGAGGTATACAGAAGATCAGAAATACAAGAAGTGAAAGGTGGTGGAGGTAGAGATTAAAGCCTTATAGGTCACAGAACGAGTCTTCCTCTGAGTGAGAGGAGAAACAAATGGAC
The DNA here is from genome assembly GCF_000164805.1 of Carlito syrichta. Taxonomy (NCBI): domain Eukaryota; kingdom Metazoa; phylum Chordata; class Mammalia; order Primates; family Tarsiidae; genus Carlito; species Carlito syrichta. The sequence goes on from NW_007248390.1 coordinate 1,878,381, forward strand.
TAATTTGCTCTGAAGAATTGTTTTATAAGCATCAACAGAAGCTGTGATGGGAATATACCACACGAGTCATGAAAACTGAAGAGAGCAAGAATAATGAAGAAAAAGTAGATAGAAAGGGGTGGAAATGTGTATTTTACTGTGGGTGGATGTACTGTGTGTGTACACATGTATGTTTTCCTATGTATGCGAACCATAGCATTAATATTGGGAAAGCTTTTGAGGCAGGGCATTGAGATCTTTTTTTTTTTCAGTTTATAATTTAAATAAAGGGTTAGAGCAACATAATGGATTTCCTGGTAAACACGACTACCTAAGATCTTTTTCTTTCTTTCTTATTTGAACTAAAATACACTATGGCCAAGAAATTTATTCATCCTATGCTTCTATGATATGATTCTTCCAGATATGGCTAAACTTCAAACAAACCAGAAAGGATTTAATTAATAAGCATAAATCTACCTGTGTCACTACTGAAAATGCAGGAAATATCATCTTCATCATTATCTTCTTCCTTCACAAATAATTTTCAATTATTTAAGGGCGTCAAGAAATGTGATAGATTGGGTAACTCTTTGGCTTAAAAAAAATTCATTTTCACTCAATTTGCCTCAGCAAAGGTTTGCTCTCCTTCTTGTATGGCCAGTCTACTCAGTTGACACATTGTTTTAACTTTTCAGATACCTGAGAGCCAGTTTGCTTTTTTTGCATTCTTTTCCTCCCTGTCTTTGCTTGTCTGGTTCTGAATCCTGGGATTCCATTAAGGCGACTGTAGTTAGCATGCATTCCTTGCATCTTCCAATTAAATGCAATATTTCCTGGTTTTTCAGAGTAGAAGCTTTTCATGACTACTGTTGATAACATTCTTGCTTCAATTTATAGCATATTTCACACTATTAAAACTAGACTTTTAGCCGGGCTCGCTGGCTCAGCCTGTAATCCTGTGCCTTTGGGAGGCTGAGGTAAGTGGATTGCCTGAACCCGCGGATTCGAGACCTGCCTGGACAGCGAGACCTCATCTCTACAATAAATCAAAAAATCAGCCGGGCGTGGTAGCGCATGCTTGTAATTCCGGCTACTTGGAAGGCTGAGGCGGAAGGAACGCCAGAGAGCAGCAGGTCGAGGCTGCGGTGGCTGGGAGCGTCCACTGCACTCCAGTCTGGGTGACAGAGTGAGACTCCAACTCAAAACAAATAAGCAAACAAACAAAAACAAAACTAGACTTTAAAAAAGTGCATTAACTTTTTGAGATGCTATTTCCCCACATATACCCTAAGGAGCATTTCTTATCTGAATATATTATGATCAGTCGACCCTAGACATTTGCCTATTTCTTTCTTACATGGCATACTTGGTCCACCCCAGACAAGGTCCAGAATAACTTCTGTCTGTCTTGGTTGCTAAGAGCAAAATGGAGAGGGAACTATTCTCTCACAACACGTGTGTACTGTGCCTCAGAAATTCCAAGTTTGGTGTACAGTCATCACAAAGGCAACTTACATTTTTTTTTCTTAATTAATGTTCCCTCCTTTGATTAGTCTGTCATAGCTGGGAGGAAATTTTAAAACTTTTAATATCATCTATATCTCAAGCACATAACCTCTTGCCACTGGTGTGAGATCACATATCACTTCTCCATCTATCATTTATTCTAATCTAGGCCATCTTTGTGGAGGGGGTAGTACTGCATACATTTAATTCTTCAGATGTCATGCCCTTTCTCATCCCTTTGATTTAATCAATCAGCGTCCATGTGTGTACTGTATATATCTTCCTTGTAGTTTCACAGCCTGTCAGTCAGTTGTCATAAGCTAACTGGCCATCAGCCCCAAAAGGCCTGGCTGCTGAGTGGCTTCTCTGACAATGTCTGGGTTTCCCTCAGGGCCTTCACTCCACAGAAATCTTAAAATATTCACACTGACCCCAGCTCCATGCCTGTCCTGCAAACTGCATGTAGATAATACTTCCCTAAAATGTGCTATTCATAAATGTAGCCCATTAAAATGAGGAACAGTGAAATTATATGTATGTAATTCGATCTTTCTCTCTACAAAGCCAGAAGTAAAACCTGTATACCAAACAGGCTTCTATTAATGATGCTTGAATGGCAATTAAATTACTTCTAAAAAACATAGTCCTAATTTTGTACAATTAATACACAATGAATTAAAAAATTAGTTATTAACAATTTTACTTTTTTATTTTAACAATATTTTCATAGTGTGTAATTAATATTTTAAGACAGTTGGCCAAGAGCTGATGAGACCTACATTATTCTAGAATTAAAATGTCATACCTGGAGCAGAATTCAATTTGAAGAACCACATTTTGAGAAAGACATGCAAAATCTAGAGTAATTGTTCAGAAGAAAAACTCTGAAAACTGCATCATAAGCAGAATGATTGAGAGTTGGAAGTGATTAACCTGAGAAAGATAAGTTTATAAAACTATCTTCAAAATCTGTAAGACTGTATTTGAAAAGGGGGGAATTTATTTTACTCTTCTCCAAAGGAAAAACTCATTCATTCATTCAGTCATTTATTCATCTAAGATTTATGATCACCTAAGGTAGTAATCTAGGCACCTAGACTGATGAAAGGAAGAATGAAAAGGGAGGATGGAATGAGATAGTTGATGGAAAGCCTTCTAAGCCAATGCATGCTCTTTGACCTGAGTGACATGAGGTACCACTGCAGGGTTTTGAGCCGAGGGATGACGTAATCTGACATAGTTCTTTAGGATCATTCTTGATGGTAGGTTGAGATAGACTGTACAAAGATAAAGGCAGCAATAGGAAGAACGGTTAGGAAGCTTAGGAAGTAATTAGAAGGATGGCGGTAACTTGCACCAGGAGGTCACAGTGACCATGGTGCTCTGGTGGTGAAGACCAAGAAGAGCAGAAACATCTGTGAATATTTAAAGACAGTCTGCAAGTCAGAAGTCTTAGAATTAAAAAAAAAGAAAGAAAGAAAAGGAAAGAAAGAAAGTTTGGAAGAAAACTCAAAGGTCTCTTTTTATGGCTTTTTCTAAGTAGCACTTTGGAAAAAACTCAAAATGCTGTATCACATTCTAAATATGTGAATAACGGTGAAATATGAACACTTTTCTCAAGGAGATCATATATTTTTAGAGAAAAAGATATACAAATAATTTCAATGCAATGTGATACCAGAATGAAAAAAGTGCCGTGTAGATGCAAATGAGCAATACTACTATTTATTTACTCTAGGAACTTGAAGGTGGTAATAAATTTTTCAGTCTGTTTTCTCATTTATAAAATGGAGAGAACATTTTCTATTTTGTATGCTTGCTATATGAACTAATGATACAATGGGTGTGTGACACCTGCCATTCCCTCTTTCTCTCTGCTGTCTCTCCTCAGAACTGCCTATGGTCCCCTCCCCTCCCTTGCCCTTCTACCTCCCATGTCCACCCAGAACAGGCCCAGTGGTTCCCACATCTCATTCACCCTTTTCTTTACTTCTTTACCCCTTCAGATATATTCTTTTTCTACTTCTTCACTACACGTAAATTCTGACTGACTTCTGATAGTGGCACTTCTTTAGAACCATTTTATAATGGACCTTGCTTCTTTTGTCTCAGTTCCTTAAACAGAGGTGTTTCAACCATCCTATTTATTCTTTGCCCTAAAGTGAGACTGGAAAATGACAAAACTACCACTATTTCTCCAGAAGTTATTTCGGATTATCTCCCATCTCAATATCCTTTGCGGCTGGCCAGCAATTCCCAAAGGACACTTGAGCTCATGGTGCAGCCCCAGATAACCTCAATTGTACCTCTCTTGCCGTTATACCACAAGACATTGCACTTAGCAGGTAATCACTATGAGTTTGTTGAATAAATGGATCTTAATTTCTTCATTTAAAGTCTTCAAGTTCATCTTTGATGATCTCAGAGTATGTATCAGGGATTCTGCTTGATTGTTTAGCTTTATTATTTGATTTCACTGGCTTTAAAGGGCATGGTTTTTAGTCTATTTCTACTTCACACATCTTAGAGTGAAATTGCTACAACTTAAACACCCTGAATTTTAAAATTTCCTGAAGGTATGTAATACTTGTCCTTGAATTTAGGGTGGGAAAAAAGCAAAATGAAGCTAAAGTGAGTATTGCCCATCACCTGTGCACCTCGATTGTGAGACCTGCTCATTAAATCTTAGATTCTGTCATATGTCAGTCCCACCCTGGAATTCCACCAAATGGAATCTGTAGGGGAGAGCTGTATGGAACGCAGAACAGTCGGGACCCTGCTTTTAATCTAACTTGCCAGGGATGAGTTGCTACTGGCTGTGAGTAGAATGATCTCCATGGACTGTTAGAGCTCACAAAACCAGCAGAATGAGACAACAAACAAGAATGACTTTTTTTTTAATAATCAATATTTTTTATTATGATATTGTGGGAAACAGTTAAGGGTTAGGTATACAAATATGCTTTATTCAGGCACCCTTGTTGATAAGAGGTGTCTCCCCGTCCCCAGACAGATATTTACTACTATTAATCCCATCTCCACCCCCTCATAGTTTCCTACCACTATCAGTCATTTTCTTATGGTAATACGTTGGATGATCAAGGTCCACTATATGAGTGAGAACATGTGATACTCAGATCTTTGTTTCTGTGAGAGGTCACTCAGTATTATCGACTCTAGTACCATCCAGGTTGCTGTGAAATTCATGATTTTGTTCTTTTTTTATGGCTGTGTAGTATTCCATTGTGTATATGTACCACTTTTTTAAAATCTGGTCCTCTTTTGATGGACAGCGTGGTTGCTTCCAGGTTCTTGCTATTGTGAACAATGCTGCGATAAACATATGTGTGCAGGTATCTTTTTTATAGAGTGATTTGAATTCTTCAGGGTATATTCCCAGAATGACTTTCAATGCCAAGACTAACATTTTCTGATGTTAAGTATTGCTTTTCATAGAGAATCTTCCTGGAACTTTTCTTCTCTCAAAACTCCAGAACTTCATCATCTCATGCTCCAAACTTCCGTGTTTGGGGTACCACTTTATTAATAATTATAATTTGTTCATTCCAACGGTAAGGTCTGAATGAAAATTTCTGAAGACAAATTCCAAAAACAATTCCTACGACCACACTTTCGGATTCCAGTCGGTTCTAAAGCTCATGCTTAATTTTCTCTAAAATCCTAAGAATCCTTCACATTACCCCCTGCCATAGTCCTTCCGCAAATTTCAGGTTTCCAATATCCTGACAGCAAGTTCTCTTTTTTGAGTATGTTAGCTAGAGTCTTATTTATTTATTTTTTCTCTGTTTGCTTGCAACCAAAGAACCCTTACTGATATAGAGCAATAAGTATGCCTTTTTAATTACGACCTCCACAGGCCTTAGGCCTAGGGGGCATTGTGTAAATGTTTATTTAATGAGTGAATGAATAAAAGTTATTTTAGTATAAGAGGAGAGATGAGACAACTTAAATGAGCATCCTCACCAGGCTGAAAATGGACTCTGCTTTGTCCTTGTATTTCTTTGAAAACACTTTCTCTCCTCCCTGTTAGTTTTTTTCCTGCCCTGGTTTCTGGTTTTCAGTTGTAATTTGCTTTAAAGATAATACTGCCGTGTTTCTTTGAACTGAAACTATCCAGCAATTTATGGTCAAATTTAAGTTTGGCATAACAGGCTTAATGTTCAGCTTTCCATCTGTATTCTGTGCTTGGCAAAAACCCAAGGAAACTTGGGATTTTATGCTCCTGAATTTTATAAACCAGTAAACACAAAGGTATTGGAATTGTATATCTTAGCATGAAACATTTTATCTTGTGCATAAGAAATATCAAATTGGACCACAGTGTAGGAAGCTGAGGGATTTGTGCTACTTCCTCCCTTTAGAAATGTTCTTATTTAAGAACCAATGTCTGTGGAAAGTGATGATAAAACAAAAACAACGATTTACTTGGTTCATTGTTTCCAGCTTGTCAAGTTATTTTCACATAGATTCTATTGTGTTATCTTTCGAGTGGTCCCAAAGTGGTTGGGATTTGTGTTATCATCCCATTTTACAGAGAGGTAGAACAGAGTCCCCCAAGCTGAAGTGATTCTGAAGATCATAGCTTCTTAATACAAAGCCATGACCAGAATGTAGGTTTTCCTTATTCTAACCATATACATTCTTTGATTTTCTCACACACTTAACCAACAGAGTTATTTTATTGTGTACTTTTTACCCTACCATATATCAGAGGTGATGTGCTATAAGGCTCCAAGGACAGCCTCTGCTCTTAGTATCAATATAGAGACAGCTGACTGTGACACTCAATAATTTCTAATACATAGGAATTGTGTTCAATCTTTTTGAAAACTCAAGCCGACCCATCCTGACTATGGGTAACAATGGCCTTAGTAGTAGAGCTGACATTGACCATGACAATGAAGAATATGCTAGAGAGGTCAATTCTGCCACATTTTGTGCATTTAAAAAAATTTATCATTAAATATACTTATCCTCTGAAAGCATGTTCCCTTACTCCCATGCTTCTAAAGACATGTTGGTTCCATGAAGCCTTGTTTCAATGACATTGCTGATAATATCATTGTTCTCCATCACTTCTCCTATCAAGTTCAAGTTCAAGCCAGGGCATACCATCCTCCTATGGTTGGAAAATCAGCCTTACCCTTGCTTAACCTCTGAGACCCGATTAAAACAGAGCCCAATGTGGGGTTAAGAGGCAACCTCAAGTGGAGAAATATTGAATCAGGAGCCAGATGTAATAAATATGCAAATCTCCCTTTTCAGAAACCTTATTCCAGGCCATCTAATAATGTCTCCATATTTCTTCATGTTATTATTCTCTCTGCTGCAGAGGGGAGGAGGCTGCTTCTGCAGTAGTGCTGTTCTGCCTTCCCACCTGTTTACATTTACTATATGGCTGCCAAGGGAACCTTGCAGAAAATAATGCTTGTGTGAGCCATTTAGTTGACTACATGTCAAAAAGTAATTTGAATCAAAGAGTCACTAACTTAATTGATGGTGATGGCTCCATCCAAAAACAACCAAAGAAATTGATGTTGTGCAAATTGCACATATATTGCTCTTGAATTTGTGAGCATATTCTTGTTTGCCTTGACAGGATTCAAATTATCTTTTGGACAGCTCGACACATTACTTAAGATGTGCTTGTATGTGAATTTTAGCTGCTAAAGGGGGCAATAACAACCTTCCTGTGAAATTAATTCCCATGACTTCAACTTCATCTTATCATATCTTTTACTCATTCCCTGCACATACCCCTCCTATTCATTTACAATTTGTGTTTTAACCTCTAAGTTATTCTACTCACTGTGGAATGCAGACCTATTGTCTTTGCAAATCCCATAGAGACCTGAGATTTTAAGGAGCAAAGGGTCGTGCATCACAGTTCATAAAATAATTTTAAAATACATAGACATGTATCCTTCAATGCTGCTGGGCCCTATTTCTGAATTGTTATCATGTCCTGCCTGAGAGGTGGAGACACAGAGTAGCACAAAATAGATAAATTTCCCAATCAGCCTACAAATCTCTAAGAACCACAGTTTAGATCCTTGGCTAAAGAGGCCAGCCCATCGGCTACAGCCACCAGAATGTTAACCATGGACCTGTGTCAGATTGAGGAACACACTCAGATTGCAGCACTAGGAGTCCTCTACATGAAGAGGTAAGGCTCTCAAGAATGTCTCTCATCGGCAGTGCTATTCTAGGCATTTTCAGTGAGTGCCAACTTCAGCAGACAGTACCTAAAAGAAGAGAGCCCTGGCAGAAGTGGGGAGAAACAGTTTCCAGGTGTACTTCTGTCATGAAAGAGCTTTCAGACATGACCCACACACTCCTTATCTTCAAACAAGATGGAAGAGCAGATTAGTAGTTTTCTAGGATCAAGGCGTGGAATTATGGAAAGGTCAGGAAAATGACCGATTGTACAGCATCTTCCTTGGTTGACCTACCCCTCTGCTCCTGTTGATCAGCCCATGAAGCTCTAGATGTCCAAGAAACATGAAAATAAAGAACTCCATAATGTTCAAGGGATCTGAATTCATTTATATTCCCAAAATAAACTTGTAGCAGGTTTAACATTTATAGTAACAAAAGTCAGTGGTATGAGAATTAAAGTCTATTTATTTCTCTACAACCAAAATTAACTTTGTTTTGAGCCTTATTGACACAAATGATGGAAAACTCAATTTGCCAGCTCAAGATTTATTTACCTACACTTTTTTTTTCTTCAAGATATAATACAAATTGCCAAGATATAGTAGAGATATAGGAGAGACGCCACCTCTGATCATAGCTATGCTGGTTGGTATGGCTTCTTAGACTCTTATGCATAAACACTGGTCTTTCAGCATAGGTAGTACCTGGCAATTGCTTGTAGGTCAAGTTTAGAGCAGCAGAGGTACCCACTCACTTGTCTCTTTTGCACATCTTCTGAGGCCTGGCTTTCTCCCTCAGTTCCCTCTAAAAAGCTGCTCCATCATACACCATAGCAGACACTTAGTTCTCAGTTCCCTTCAGCTCTCACAATGGGTTCACAGACTTCTCAGATATTCTCCATGCTTTCCAGTGCCAAAAGGAAATCAGCATTGGAAACCAGAGCTCTCTCTTCTCTCTCCCTCCTCACTTTTTCCCTCTCCAGATCTGCCAGCTGCCACTCCAGTCTGTTTCAGTCGTCTCATTTTTAATACAAGGCTTTTCCAGAGGCTTTCTCCATGAAAATCTCAGGAAGAAGGGGACAGTTAATTGCTATAAATGTTGTTTGACACTGAGGTCCTGTAAACTCTTACTATCCTCTCTGAATTCACTCGGTCTCACTCCCTCACTTCATCTCAGTAAGTATTCTTAACTCTCTTCTACTCATCTGTTTTTCACCACCCTACCATTTTGGGGTTTTTTGGGAGTATAAACCCTAATATCTACCCAGCTTTACTGTGTAACTTTTAATTTAGTAAATTCTAGTTAAAAATTCTAGTTCTAGAATAGAAATTTGGCTTCTAAAGTAATTGTATTTGCAGCATGAATCTTAAACTCAATTTTAAACCTCAAAGCTGGACAATATTACTTGTTGACCTGAATCTTTGCCTGTGAACATGCAGCATAGCTTTCATAGTTGGAAAATAGGAAATCGACTGATGATTTTGTATCTATTTGACCAAGTTGTAGGGCCACTCCTTTCCTGGTAAAGACCCAGTCATATGTCAGGGTTTCAAAAAGGCACATAGAGGGTTAACAGACTTCATCCACCATAAACTTCACATCAGTTCTATGATCTTCCTGATTTATAATCTCTTCAATAATTGCACCTATTGAAGGTTTGAGCCCCTCCATCTTAGCCTGTATTTGCTCACTGATTTTCTGCCACCTGTCTAGGATCCATTTTTCAGAGACTGCAATTGTTTATTATGATGATATAAACAGCCTTCCAGATACTTCCTCCCCCAAGTCAGAACTAACTCGACTCCCAGCAGGACTGCCTATCCTCTACACTGTACCAGAAGGGATCTCTGCACAGTTCTGTGACTTTAAGAACATAATCCAGGTGGAACTGAGTCATGATAAAATTCTTCTATTGAAATGGAAAAAGTAACTTTATCATTTCAGCATTTCTTTGGGTTTCTTTGACCATTTAAACAAGTGCTTATCAAGCTTTCATGTGCATAGGAATCATCTGAGATCTTGTTAAAACGCAGATTACTACTCTGTAAGTCACAGGGTGAGGCCAAAGATTCTAAAAAGTTCCCAAACGATGGCCATGCTGCTAGTCTATGGACTAGGGGTTTCATAAACTATCCATCGTTTATTTCCATTTTCCTTGACCACGCCTGACTTATTATTCAACTCTCATTTTATAACAAGTTCCTCTAATTATTCAGATATTATGGTTGTGAGGAAATCCAACGTAAATGGTGATTTCTTTTATATAAAAGTTGCTTTGACATATATATTTTAAGGAAGCCTCTGTTTGTTCCTAGCCAATTGTGCCTGTATAGTGATTATAAACTATTCTCCATTTCATTACCTAATGCAACACACTTCATACAACATGTTAAAGGAAATATCGCCAAGCCCTTTCTTGAGCAAAGTCATTTGCTTATGCATACAGTGACATTTAAATGTATGAAAGCAATTCAATGGAAAAAGGCACCTTTATTCTAGGTGAAAAAGTCACATCGATGTGAACATTTGAGTCAACTCTCCGTCATTTACCTTTGTTCCCTATGCAGGCTGCAACTGTCTGCACCAGTCATTTCAATCCTGCTTGTTTGCGGGTATATAAAGTGAGCAAGTCGGAGGCCGTCAGTTTCCTCTCCACAAGGGTTCTGGGATGGCTGCTGCTAGCGGGCTCCCCATTTGCCTGCTCTGATCAGATGTATGTGTGACCTCCTTCATCATTGCTGCAGGACTTGGTTTCTCCCTTGGTTCTGCTTCACTCCCTGGGAACGGCATTTGTCATCCTATCTACCCAACGCTCCTTCTTCAGTCCCTCACTTTGCCCTGCGCCTGTTCAGAGTGGAAGGGGATACATAGGGGTTGAGAAGAGATGATTGAAAAGCAAAGGAGTTTAATGAGAAATGACCAAATATCCAGTAAGTGCCAAGTAACACTTTGTGTTACTTTACGGGAAGCTGCCTCACAGCTACACAAAACAAACTTAGAATCTTTGCCTGTGAAAATTCGTTTTTCATTTCAAAGGAAATTATGATGGAAAAATGAAACCCATTGTGTCTTTTCTCTTTCAAGTGACATCTCCCAAGCATGATTTGCTGTTTTGCTGGCTTTGCTGGCAGTGAAAAATGCCAAGCACAGATCTAGTCTGTGCACTTTTGAGGCATAAGACCTTTTACTAGGCTGGAACAACACGACCACAAAGCAAAACCCATCGTTTCTGCCACTGTCAGCAGGCAAGGGCTGCAAAACAGGAAAGGTTTGCATAAGAAAGCACCCAAATGTTAATCCATTTTATGAGTATACTTGACCCCAAACTCCTTAGGAGCTTCTGAAATATTGAGATAACTCTTTGCTTGCTTGCTCCAACTTCCTTTACAAAATGAAGGTAGCCTAGAAAAAGGGAATTCACTGAAGTCACAATGAAAGTGACACACATCCCCCTCTTTCCCTTCTTTTTAGGGGAGCAAAAAGCTAATGATGCAGAATGGAAGGGCCAGGAGTCTGGACACAAATGACCTGATTACAGTGTTACATGAACTTGGGGGACGTCTTAAGGATCACAGGCTCGTCACCTATCAAATTAAGGTAACTCTAAGGCTCCTTCCAGTGTGACAATACTTTTCTTCTAAGAATGAGGTCTTAAAATATGTCTTCTAGCTGAAAAAGAATAGAGCAACAGCACACAAATTAGTGCAGAAATCCCTTTCTAATTATAACCAAACCCAAACTGAATACCTATTTATACTTGCTTATGTGGAAGTGAAGACATTTTAATATTTATTTTCCTGAAGATCTGGCTAAATTTGTCCACTAATGGAAAGGAATCTTTAATAATAGAGCCCCTGATTCATACACAGATTTTTTAAAAATCTGTTTAAGAATTTATAAATTACAAATCATAAAACCACTTCTTATTTCATCACAGCAATGTAAAGAAAATCAAAAGATATAGATTTCTTAAAACATTCTGATATTTTAATAGGTTTTTTTTTTTTGCTTTTTGTTTTGGTCAGGGTCTCACTTTTTCACCCAGACTAGAGTGCAGTGGCACAACCATCGTTCACCACAGCCTTGACCTCCTGGGCTCAGACAATCCTTCCACCTCAGTTCTCCAAGTAGCTGGGACTACAGACATATGCCACCATGCCCTGCTAGTTTTTTTTTTTTAGCATCAAGGTCTTCCTATATTGACCAGGCTGGTCTTGAACTACTGGACTCAAGCAGTCTTCCTTCCTGGACCTCCCAAAGTGTTAGGATTACAGATATGAACCACTGGGCTTGCCTTTTTTTTTTTTAAGTGGCAGTAATTATTTCTTTTTTCTTTATTTATTTTATTTTTAAGGATGTACGGTACATGTCAGGATTGGGTACATAAGTGTTCTACATACAGGTGAAGTTTGAGTCTCCCACTGGTCCTCACTACCCCTGGTTTAGGATCAGGTACCCTTCATGATGTTATATGTGCGCTCCCCCTTCTCCTGGCAGTGTCCCAATACTGCCCTCTCTGGTAGTATTGTGATTGATGTTCAGGACTCACTTATGAATGACAACAAGTGGCTTTCAGTTCTTTGTTTCTATGGGTTTTAGCCAAGACTAATGGACTGTTGTGAGGAGAGTGGGCATGTACCCATGGAAATATCAGAATGACTGTTATTAGGAATTGGGAGATAGAATCTTTCAAATACCTTTATCTGAAAGCTCTAAAAAATACCCTCCACCTCAGTGTGATGATACTGAGAATGGCAAACGACATTTCTTAAGAGAGTAAATTAAGCATGCATGAAGGTTGGAGGCAGAGAAAAGGTGTGAGAGAGAAGACCTTAGTGTACATTTATTTAAAAAACATACAATAGGTCCATCTGACTCAAGCACAAGTGTCCTTAGAAGTAGCAAAGAAGCCGGGCTCGGTGGCTCAGCCTGTAATCCTGCGCCTTTGGGAAGCTGAGGTGAGTGAATTGCCTGAGCCCACGGGTTCGAGACCCGCCTGGGCAGCGAGACCTCATCTCTACAACAAATCAAAAAATCAGCCGGGCGTGGTAGCGCATGCCTGTAATTCCAGCTACTTGGAAGGCTGAGGCAGAAGGATCGCTGGAGCCCAGCAGGTTGAGGCTGCGGTGGCCGGGAGTGGCCACTGCACTCCAGTCTGGGCGACCGAGTGAGACTCCAACTCAAACAAAAACAAAAACAAAAACAAAAAAAAGTAGCAAAGAAGAGCAAAGACAAAGCAGAAAACTGTCAAGGATTTTTATTTTTCAAATTATCTTTGTCAGGGTCCCACAGATCAGGCTTTTTTTTAATATCATAGAGTACATTGAGTCATAGTTGAGGAAGTTGTCAAGCCACAGGTTGAGTCTGACTGTAATCGTATTTAACTGAGGAAGACAGAAGGTTCAGAGGACCTGGGGACTCTTCATGATCCTGAATCGGAAAGCATTAGAGCAAGTCCCCAACCTCTGATGGCCCAGAGTAGCCTGCACATTTGGAGATCACTAGGGCCCAGGGAGAGTCTTTTGTGTGCAAATGGGCAGGTGTATGCACTTTGGATTAAAACCCTGCTGTTTGCTTCTATAATATTTGCAGCACAATTTGGATGGAATAAAATAGAGCCAGAGAAGGAGGAAAGAAAAAAAACAGAGAAGGGTAGGAAGTAAAAGCAAGAAAAGACTAGAATCTAAAATTAAAATCTAAAATATCAGGAAGGGGAGAGAAGATTAAGCACAGACTTGCTCAACAAATCTCACACATTAAGTCTCAGAGGAACCTGTTGAAATGTGAGAGTGGTAGCTTTTTGTTAAATCAGAAGAAGATCTATGTTAAAAACTCAGTGGGCACTGGACTCCTACTCTGGGGAGAAGGAGGCAAAGGAAAATACACTTAGTTTCTAGAAACATTTATACAAATTCAGTCACGTTGGCCACTCTTTGGGTTGATAATGGAAGATATATCATTGGTGGTTCTGTCCCTAATCATGTCGTGCTGATATCTGGGAGGGCAAAGTCACTAAGGCTGATTGCATCACTTTATAAACAAGTTCTGGGCTAGACTGAGCATGAGAATGAGTCTGGAAGGCTTTGTATTGTTAAATTTTCTGTCAAAGTTGACAAGTCCCTCTTATGCTGCTGAAACAAACCCATAAAAGATGCAAAACAGACCAGCTAGGAAACATGCTTCCCTGGAAAATCAAATCTTAGAGTCATCCCAAAGCCCTTTTAGATTAAAAATTAATTTTTAAATCCTCTAACTCCTGGGTCTCCTACCCCACAATAGAGATTTCTCCCAAGCAGAGGGGAGACTTTGCAGAGCATTTGTGTATTTGTCTTTGCTGGAGATGAGTCAAGATCCTTCATTCAATATGATGATTTTGGAGCAGGAGGCAGGAAGGGGAGGCTTTGTATTTTCTTATAAGGGAGGTCAATGCAAGACCATTCCTTTCATGTGTTCTCCAACTATGTTTAGGAAGTTGTGTTCCATCCTGGAAGCAATATTTTGAAGGATAAACTGAAGGACTAAGAGTCCTTTAAAATGAGTAGTAGAGACTGCCAAAAGACAAGAAACTACTTTAACCTAAGGATGGGGGGGGAGTGGAAGCAAAGTACTTAAAAGCAACATCAGATGAATTCTACTATGATCCCTTTCTGCAACCTTCTCAGGCATATCCTTGAGCCTTATTTAGGTCACTTTTTTAAATCTTCCATGTGGTAAACATTATGGAACACCCTGGTATTTAAAGCTCTGACCTAGCTGCTCCCTTTAGAAACTGGCTATTTTGGGATTAGAAGGAGATGAACACACAAGTTAATTTCATTTACAACTTACAAGGCAAAAAAGCATCTGTAAAATAAATAACTGGGGACTGATAGCCTCAAAGGTCTCATCTAATGGTAAATACTATCAACAAAATATTGATAATTTTCCCAAGCAAAGCAACCTTGATAAGGACTTGGGGGTGGAGGAGGAGGAACACAATCTGTGACATATACTTAAATTTAACTAGATGGGAGTAAGTGATAAAATAATTCATAAGCTCTTCTGCCAACATCATAATATATTAGCTTAGGCACTGTGATGCCTGTTATGATATTCGGGTTTGCACAATTCCCCATCTGTGCTAGACTATACCATAAATTTATCGGAACAGGACCCATGTCAAGCATGGTGTCAGTTGCAAGACTTCACATGCCCAAACTCCAAGCTGAACTTCTGGCAAAGTGACTGTCAGGCTGTTTCCTTCCAGATGTCTCAGAATATAGTTATGTTTGTTTATGTAAATCAAAGATGTCTGCTCCATTGGCAAGGACTTGTTTGAACCCATAGATTCTATTATTTGTGTGTACAAAAAAACATAATTTTTTCAATGAGACAAGGCATCCTTTTGTTTAAAATAGAATTTCAAAAACTACAGGAACAATATATGTGGCAAATGGATAATGCCTTTATAATTTGCTCTACATTGACAGAATTGTATATATTTAAAGTGTACAACTTGATATTTTATTCTGATACATGTGATCACCACAATCAAGCTAATTAACATATCCATCATCTCACACTTGCCATTTGTGTGTGTGTATGTGTGTTAAGAGCACTTAAGATCCTCCCTCTTAGCAAATTTCAAGTATACAATACAATATTTTAAAACACTGTCCTTTGTTCTACATTAGTTCTGCAGAACTTATTCACCTTGCATAACAGAAACTCTGTGAGGGACATCTTCCCCTTCCCCCCCATCCCCTACCCTGTGGCAACCACCATTCTACTCTCTGCTTCTATAAGTTCGTCTATTTTATATTCTTCCTCTGAGCAAGATCACACAGTATTCGTCTTTCTGAACCTAGTTTATTTCACTTAGAATAATGTCCACCAGGTTCAATCATGTTGTTGAAAACGGCAGGGTTTCCTGTTTTAAAAAACCTGAATAATATTTCATTACATGTTTGTACCACATTTTCTTTATCCATCCATCTGTTGGTGTGCTTGCTTCAGCAGCATATATAATTCTTTTATAATTTATCAGTTGACTGAAGTTGAATATATAGAAGTCTCATGAGTCTAAATGATAATTTGAAAGCCAGCACAGTGAATCATGATTTAGCAATCACTTGGGTTTCTAACTATGTAGCACATACTAGGAATTAGCATGTGGGTGTTATGGTTGTTCTGATGATATTATTACTTGGGACCCAGAACTGACTATGTGCTATAGCATCAGTCACCATTCCTCGTGTTGGTTTCCTGAGACAGCAGTTTGACATATGAGAATTAGAAGGAGATGGGAATCAAAACACCATTTCAAGCACTGGTTTCTCCGGAAGAAGCCTAGTTTAGAACTCAAGGTTTTGAGTTTAGGACTACGATAGATTTTTTTTCACTTAATTCCATTTCAAATATTAAGTCTTAATTTAATTTAATACCAGCATACTTTGGCGTATAAACGAAAAATTCTTCTTTTTCTTTTATCAACTGCTAATTGTTTCTGAAACTTTTGTTTCTCTCTTACATAGTTGTAGTACTCCAGTCCTGTATTCGCATCATGGCCACCATAACAAATTTTGCACTCACTCCTTTCCATCTATGTGTAAGCATATACTAAAGAGCTATAAATCAGCATGTTTTGTACAACTTCTGGGAAATTTGCTAAAGAGATGGCTGCATGTGTCCATTCTTCCCTATTTTCTCTCTTCAGTGCCATGTTGCTAAATGAAATGAAGGTGTTTGCAAAAGTTCAAGATACTATCTTGGACCAAGAGGCCACACAGCATAGGAATGTCAAATAGCAAACTGAAAGAGCTTAAATCCCTGAGGAGAATGTAGAACAGAAATACCATGCTAGCCATGGACTGTATAATTTTCAAATTTTATGTGAGAGAAAAGTAAACTTATGCATTTTTTAAACCCACTCTTAGAGAATTCATTTCTCACCTTAATCATTGGCCGTCATCATCAATAACACAAAAAGCAACAGACACTGGAGAGAATGCAGGGAAAAGGGAACACTTTTACATTGTTGGTGGCAGTGTAAACTAATGTTCCACTGTTCCACAGTGTAGCCTCTGTGGAAAATAGTTTTGTGATTTTGAAAAGATCTAAAAATCGTCCTCCCATGAATTTCTCATATACCCAGAGAAATTCAAATCACTCTATGAAAAAGATATCTGCACACATGTTTATTGCAGCATTGTTCACAATAGCAACAACATGGAATCAACCGTACTGCCCAATGAAAGAGGGCTGAATGAAAAGAATGTGGTACATATACACAATGGAATATTACACAGCCATAAATAAGGGCAAAATTATGAACTTCACAGCAACTGGGATGGACCTAGAGTCTATAATACTGAGTGATCTATCACAGAAACAAAGAACTGAGTATCACACGTTCTCACTTGAACAATTATAGTAATACTAGATGAAAAGGATTGGCAGTGGCAGGAAACTGCCAGGGGCAGGGTGGGGGGAAGGCAGGATTGGTAGTAATGGGAATCTACTGGGGAAGGTGGGGGTATACCTCATCAATAAGGATATCTGCATAATGAACATCTGTATACCTAACCCTGAATTGTATCCCACATCTTTAAAATAAAAAATTTTTAAAAACCATTGGCCTTAATTCTAATCGATATATTCACCCAAACCCATCCATTAAGAATGGCAGCAAAAAGTTGCAGATAATCAAGACAGACTCTAACTCAGAAAACCAATTTTTTCATTTGATATGGAAGAACAGAGGAGAAAGAATTAAGTCTCTGTCTATTAAAGCAGAATGACCCTCTCTTGCCTTACCAGCAAGTGTGGCTTAATCTTGTTAGAAATCCTCTCTCTGCTGGAATATTGATCATCCCAAGGGATTGCAGAGCAGAGCCTTTGCACAGTGAAAGCTTGTTGAAATGTCTTTACCCTATAGCACATGCTTACAATTTGAGTTTGGTTCATTAAACTGTTCCAGTTTGTAAGATCCTCTGTCTATGTTATGGTGACTGAGACTTACATCTGCTTTCTTGTCTATAGGGAACTCTTGAATTAAGTGACAGATGGTGATTCCTATATGTGATCTTTAATGTTAGGCATATTGGTTGAGGACTCTGGGGAAGGATCACTGATTTTACTTGTGATGTACGCTTATAAAGTTGGTTTTTGGAGCATGAGGACTGCAACAATGAGTTAACCCAAGATTGGACTATTGTAGAATTCACTTTTGAAAGTGAGTCTCAAGGTTTTTCTAATATAATCATATAGAAAGGTTAGGATGCTTCTCTGATAATGTTTTCATAATATTTTAAGTAATAAACATATTGTATATTTTTGAGAAGTGGAATTTCATCATTGCTGTACTAAATTTGCTTGGCCTAATTCCTTCCCCTTCCCAAGTTCCCATCCTTCCTTCCTTCCTTCCTTCCTTCCTTCCTTCCTTCCTTCCTTCCTTCCTTCCTTCCTTCCATGTTTCCTCCTTATTATTGTTTGCTTTTCATGTCTTTCTATATTCCTCTCTTAAGCAATTACTTCCTTCTTTTATCTTTCTTTCTTCATTCTTTATGTTTTCTTCTTTTTCTTTTTTATCCTTTTCTTTTTTCTCTCCCTTCTTCCTTTCTGTTTTCCATATCATTTCCTCCTTACCTTTTTCCTCTTTCTTTTCCATCCTTCCTTCCTTTCTCTCTTCCTTTTCTTCCTTAATATCTTTTTTCCATTTTTGCCCTCACTACTTCCTTTCTTTTCTTTCTTTTTTACTTTTATTCCAACGTTTCTTCCTCCATTCTTCCTTTTCCTTTTTTCCACTTTAAGATTTTTTGTTTTCTTTTTTACACTTCACCTTTTCTTTTTATTCCCTTCCTTCATTCATTCATTTCTTCTTGTAATTTAACCACTGTTTTAGCCTTTTTTTCCTAACTACTTTTATGATTTTCTTTTTTTTTTTTGAGTTGGAGTCTCAATCTCTCGCCCAGACTGGAGTGCAGTGGCCGCTCCCGGCCACCGCAGCCTCAACCTGCTGGGCTCCGGCGATCCTTCCGCCTCAGCCTTCCAAGTGGCCGGAATTACAGGCATGCACTACCATGCCCGGCTGATTTTTTTTTTTTTTGATTTATTGTAGAGATGAGATCTCGCTGCCCAGGCGGGTCTCGAACCCACAGGCTCAGGCAATCCTCACCTCAGCCTCCCAAAGGCACAGGATTACAGGCTGAGCTACCGAGCCCGGCTTGTTTGTTTCTTTTTTAAGAGATGTAGTCTAGTTCTGTCATCCAGGCTGGAGTAAAGTAGCACAATCGTAGTTCACTGCAGTCTTGAACTACTGGTCTCAAGCAATTCTCAAGCAACTACTGCCTCAATCTCCATAGTAGTTAGGAGTATAGGCATGATCCTCCACACCTAGCTAATTTTTTTTAAAGTTTTAAAGTAATTAATTGGTTGTAAATATGGTGTCTTATTATGTTGTCCAGGTTGGTCTCAAACTCCTGGCCTCAAACAATCCTCTGACTTAACCTCCAGAATAGCTGGGACTACAGTTGCTAACCAATGCACTTAGTTTGTTCTCAGTTTTATTTTTCCTTTTGTCTGCATTTTTATTTCAAAAAAACATTTACTAAGCACATATTGGCACCATTTGGGTAATGCAAAGTTATGTAAAACACAATTACTACTTTAAGAAAATTCTATCATAAAAACACTTTAATTCTATACAATAAAGACTAAACTAAAAGTATGTGCAAAATGTTATGGTACAAAAATAATAATTGTACAAAATGTAGTAAAAATACCAAAAATATTATACTGCTAGTTGGAAAGGAGCAGAGTGATGTCATAACCTTGACACATATGACATTATGTATGAGTTTTGAGACATGAGTAGTTTGTCAAACAGCAAATGAGATGGAATTACAAATGCAAAGAGTTATGCTGGAGCAATGGGTATTTGGAAATTCTGAAATACCAATTTCTCCACATCCTTGCTAGCATTTGCTGTTTTTTCTTTTATTAAAGATGGCCATGCATACTAGTAGTTGTTTAGTGTTATCTCATTGTGAATGTAATTGACATTTCGCTAGCTATGACAAGCTTGAGTTTCCTGTGCATCATTGAAGTAAAAGTGTCAGTAGTTATTTGGGAATGTGGGGGTTAAATTCAAACAAAAAGTTGCATCAGGAGATGGAGATTTTGTGGCCAATAACAGACAATCAAATTTAATTCTGTATATTGGAAATTTGATGAAAATGGCTAACATTCCATTTTCCAAGATTGTCATTTATAAACTTGTGTTAGTTGTGAAATAATTGCTATTCTTTAGCACATACTTTAGTAAATACACCACTTAATACTTCTTTTTCACACATTTCATTCCATTATTTCATTTTTATTCTTCGGGTCAGAGGCTATGCCAGAGCAAGTCGCCAATTTTATTCTGAGATATAGAACTTTTTACACTAAACAGTAAGAGTCAGTGGGAAAGCATTTTGTTTTATTTTAATCATATTTAGATTTTTAGTACAAAAATATTGATATCCTTAGAAGAAAAGCACCAAGGTGATATAATGTTGTACTACTCATAGTTTCTTCATAAGAACACAAGATTTAAGGTTCTAGAACAAATAATAATAAAAGACAAGTAGAATGACTTTTCCTTGGTCTTGATATACAAATGGCTCAAGTACACCTACTGTTTAAAAAAAGATGAAATTTCACTTTTCTAGAAAAAGCATTCTTGTGTCAGTTGTTTTTATCACATGTATGTGGAAAATTATGGAGAAGTTGAATGAGTGAGAGTTAAATGAAATTATATCATTAAAAAGTCTCTGTTAACAGAGAGCATTAAAACTGCTACAAAATCGTGAGATCATTCTGGTTAAATCTAGCATGTCAAAGCTGTATGCCCAGTATTTTGTACACATTCTTCACTTCATTTTGTTAATTCACAATTCAACACATAGTTGCTGGGCATAATCCAGCAAATGATTGATTGAGCCTAAAACAACCTTTAAAAATGCTTAATGGTTTTAATTTCAACCTGGATTTATTAAGTTTTGAAGTCACTATTATAGTGTGAAGGCATGATGAGATGTAACTTCTTTCAAGACCTTAAAACTAGAGATATCAAGTGCTAATAAGAAGTTTTAGAGCAAAATACAAACTTTTATAAATAGACTGGAGGCAGTTAAAGGACTCATAAACATATCACACCTGTCAAGGTTTTAAATATATTTTCAGTTGGAGACTGAATATAGTTGATTTTTAGTTTATGTTTTAAATTTTAAAACAATTTCAAACTTATAGAATATTTACAAGTATAGTACAAAAAACTTTACCTGAACCATTTCAAAATGAGTTGTCAAACTGATGCTCTATCAACCTTGAATACGTTAGTACTTATTTTCTACAAGGAGAAAAGGAGATTGCATAACAATAGTACAGTAATCAGAATCAGAAATTAATATTGATACAGTGTTACTATCTCATCCTCATTCAACTTTTACCAATTGTCCTAGTAATGTTCTTTATAGCAAAAGCATCTAGTTCAGAACCTCATATTGCATTGTTTTCATGTCTATTTAATCTACTTCTATTTATAGTTCTTTACTCTTGTGAAGACTTTTGTGAACTCAAGACTTTTGGAGACTATAAGAGAGTTATTTTGCAAAATGTCCTCCATTAGGGTATATCTGAAACTGTCTCATGATTATATTCAGGTTATGCATAATTGGCAGGAATATCGCAGAAGTCATGCTGTGTTTTCACTGCATCCAATCAGATAGCACACACTTTCTATTTGTGCCAGTAATGATGATATTCACTCTGACCACTTAAAATGTATTGCCAGTTTCTTCACTATGACGATATTAGTTTTCCTTTGCAATTAAGAGGTATTTGGAGGAGAAGTTATTCGAAGCTATGGTAATATTCCATTTCACAACAAATACTCCACTGATAGTTTATATCACTATAAACATGGCTACCAATTTTATTAAGTGGTTGTGACCCCTTGCTAGCATTTATTTTGAGCCTCAAATTATCCCAGATTCTCAGTGGAAGTCTCTGTATTTTTTGACATGTTTCCATCATCCTTTGACCATATCTTTACTTTCTGGCAGAAGATGTACCAAGTTCCGTGGAATCAGCCATTTCCACAACAAGCCTTTGGTTGGAGAATAATAGTCAGAAGCCAAGATAGCAACACTAGATGTTCTAAATATTACTGAATGATCATTTTTTTTCAGGTCCTCTCAGTAGACAGAGAATTCACATACGTATATGCAAACACATATTTTCACAGACACGGATTTATGTATGAATATGTAAATATATTTACTCATGTATATGTATCTATAAACCACCACATACGCATATAAAGTTATATATACATATGTTTTTTCTTTATCTAAATAACTGGACACAGATAGAATAGTCTTCATTAATGCACAATGATGCCTCCAAATCTAACAACTTGTTTCCATACAAGTTTTTTTCCATTTCTATAATTGTTATTATTTTTCCAACAATAAGAAACTAGGTTCCTTGTTAGCCTTATATTATATTTATTTATATTATATTTTATGCTGCATTTATTTGACCAAACTTCTTATCACTATCTTTCCAATCTCCATATAGAGATCTTCTTCATGCACTCAGACTCCAACGCCATTTACTATGCTTGCCCTGTGCCGATGCCTTACTCATACAGCATGAACTCTGACACTCCCTGCCAGCTTCCATCCCCAGGTGAGTGCCCTCCTCACTCTGTCCAGGCTTCAACTCCACACAATAGGATCTTTTCCCATGTGGATACCAGCCTCGTTCTACTTGGACCCCACAACCTCATGATGGGCTGCCTTCTTCCTTCACATGAGGTGTAACGCCTCACACTGGGCTTCCCTGCCATGTACATGCCCTCCTCACTTCACTAAGTCTCTGAAACCCCCAATGAATTGTCTCCTTGGTTGTCCCACTTAATGGTTCAAAATTGATTTATTCAGAAATAGTATATATAAGAGAAAAATAAAAAGTGAATGAGGAAAAAGAGAAACTGAATGGAAGAAAAACATTTTCTCTAGACAGAGGTGCTCACAGTACCCAACCCTAGCCTGCACACATGAGGATGGAGGATAAGAGTGTTGTAGAAAATATTGGAGAGCAGTCTGAATGGGTGCCCAATCAGGAATGCAGACTGGCATGGAGTCCAGAGTCCATGCTGGGTGAGGAGGACATCCACAGAGTTGGGAGCACAAGACAGGGAAAGGTCAAAGTTGAAATGAGCTGGTCGATGAGCCATGAAGATAGTTTGGACTTTGCCTGCATCACCAGGGTTGTTGAAAGAAAGGTTGAGAGGCACTTCCCGTGGACCATATGGGAACACATGACGGAGAAAAGTGGTTTGAGGTTCCTGTGATATTCTATCAAATGGAGTTATAAGGAGAGACAATGGTAACTTCTGCAAAGGAAATCCAAATAAATCAGATTTCTAGATGCTTGAGAAAGGATAATTGACCACAAGGAAAAAGATACATCCTATTGTTTTAGAGGAACCTTTAAAGATAGATTTCCTAATAACGGGAGAGGCAATGGGGAAAAAAAGAAAAAATACTCTGCAGGAATAGTCATCAGTTTAATCATCTTCCAGGCACAAGAAACATAAAACTAGCTTATGCCAGGCCCATTATGTGGCAATGTTACCATAATTCTTATCTCTATTCCTTCCCTGTCTCTAATCTCCTCCAGAATACAGGAGTGAAAAATACTAGAGATTTGTAAGATGATGAACACAAACACAGCAAAATCACACATAGTCCCTTCTGATGACAGACTGGTCCTCTGAAGAGCTAGAGAAGATGTTCACTAAAGTGTTGACTTCTGAATGAGGCTGGATCAGAAGTGAGGCTGTATTTGCATTGTAATATGACAGTAGGATGGTACATTACTCAAGAAGTACATTACTCAAGAAGTATTACTCAAGAGACTTCATGGGGCTTATAGGAGTCTCCAGTCAGAGACAAAGAAAAAGTATAACTGGAGAAAAAAATGAAGAATGATGGGTGAAAAAAAATAAGGCACTTTGTGGCTACATTGAAAAAGTCATGCTTGTTCGGTGAACCCAGTCACGCTTATATCAGCTCAAGAGGGAGCTGGGATTAGAATTCTGCCTCTGTCACTTACTGCTCTCTGACTCTGAGCAAGTCAGTAACTTTTCCAAGCAGCAGTTTTCTCACCCAGAAAGGAAAAAAAGTAAGCATTACTTTTGTAATCCACAGTACCTATCAGCAAGTTAACACTCAATAATCTCAGCACTCATTTTTATTATTATATATTGCCACAAATTCTCTAAAAATAAAACAAATTTAATAACCATTAATTTCATAATATTGTTATATTACAAATATACTGTATTTGTTGGATAGCTAATGAACCCCTAAATTTCTCACAAATAATTAATTTGTGACCTGAGGTAAGACTTCAAATAGTGCGACTGAGGTATTAAAGAGTGTCATCAGTCAATAGACAAAAGTGTGCATGAGATGTAAGGCCAGGTCTCTGTACAAAAGTGAAGAATAGCTTTTAAGCATATGTTTAAAAATACATTTTCTCCTAGGTTGGAATTTTATATTTTATGAATAACTTTGAACATTTTGACAAACAACAGCAATAACATTAATATCCCTTTCCTGTTACTCTAAACACATGGACTCAGGAGAAGGAGCTTTCAAATTCAAGGTCACACTAAGTTTTGAAATTAATTTCTACTAAGGTGGAAGGCAGTTAATAAATTCTATTTTGAAAGAAGAATATTTTTCATACAATTGGAACAATTTTGTAAAATCCTTTTCTGTATTATTTCTTTTAAATCGTATTTTTATTTGATATTTTCAAAAGACAGTTCTTAAAATGATGATGTCTTGGCATTACTAATTGCAAAGATGCATAGCTTAAGATTTAATAATTTTGAATGTGCTATGTTTCCTCTGGAATAGGGAAATTACACAACATAGTAAATAGATGGATATGTAGATCACATGGACTTGGATTTGAATTCAACCAATTCAATTCAATTTGAATTCAATCAATTCAATTCAATTTGAATTCAAGCTCTGTGATCTTGAAAACACAATTAATTTTATCAGCTTTGTCTTTGGGCCAATTCTGATCTTTGAAGCATGAATTTACTGACTCTTACCCCAATACTTCAAAAGTTATCATCACACAATTCTTGATTTGTGAGTTTAACATTGAATTCTAGTTCTAACTTTTTTCCTTATGCCCAGCTTTTTATTTTCCAGTTCTTGTATGTTAGAGTTCCCTCCATTCATTAATACTTTCACTTGCCATCCATCTATCCACCTATCTTATTTTTCAACTTCAAGTGACATAGTGTTCTAGACACTGGTAATTCCTGGGATGTTGAAAAGGGAGACACAGCCTAGTGAGAAAGACAACATAGAAGATGTGCACAAGGTACTATAAGGTTGCATGGAAAAAGCATGGAGTAAGCCCGGCAGAAGCACTGAAAGGCTTCCTGGACGATGAGTTGTGATGTGCAGGGAAGGAATGGAAAATGAGCAAAGGTGTGGCAGAGAGAGAAAATAGCATGGGAAAGGACAAAGATGAACACTTAAACCTGAGTGGTAAATGGTTTACTACCTAGTAGTGCCCAGACCTGGGTCCATATAACTTACCTGAAACTTACCTCGATCGTCTTTAGGTTCTTGGGTTATGTCTCACCTGATGAAGCTTCCTGATGATAGACACATGAGCTACATCCACCAGGTTTTCCATTATGTTCCCCCTCTGACCTCTTTAGGCATGCCCTTGTACTCTAGCCAGATGTTGCAGATGCTGCTGATAGAACATCTTATTTTGGAAGCATCTCCTTAACTCAGGGCAATACAGATTTCAGATCTTCGTATTTTTTTATATACCCTATAAGGTCAAAGTTTGTTTTCTGACATGACTCAAATAACATTGCCTCAAATATCAGGTCCTGAAGAAGGCTTCTTATAGTGTTCCTTCATTTATCTGAATTTTTCACATTGGCCGGATACGCTCTGGCACAGAGAACTATGATAAAAAAGAAAATAGAGGAAGAAGACAAAAAAAAAAAATACAATTAGCATTCAAGTAAATACTACGTGGAGTTTGTAAAAGGAAAGTAGAGATAACTGACTAGAGGTAGACAGAAATGAGAAGCTAAAACGTATACATCCTTGAATTTTAGCCTTCTGGTCAAACTTAGATCAACAGTCTCACTTAGTATAATGGTTTCCTTCTTTTTGTAAACTCTTAGGTTTTATGATGCTAAGTTTCATAAATGATTTGCCAGGTTTTATTTAGCATAATCTTGGCACCTAGCGCTGACCCAAATAAAAATAGCTGTGGATCTTTCTAATTCCTAAGATTCATCTACATAGCCTTGGATATGATGTATGATATATGTTGCAGCTTACAATGTCTTCTTCCTTTCTATTGTAGCAGTACCCCTTTGCACCTTCAGAAATCCTACCTTAAACATTACTGCTTCCAAGATGTTTTCTCTATTAATACTTCTCAGCTTTGATATTCCATATCTTTGGCCCTCAGTTCTTATTTACATAGTAATGAATAAATATTATTTTTATATTACTTTACAATGTGAAATTGTAAAAACTAGAGAAATTGAGAAAACTAGAAAAAAAATTGAGAAACTAGAGTTCACAAATCATTCTCCTGTCAAACACTATATTATATATGATCTATTATATATTTTATGTATATAAAACATATTATATTTCATATATGATATAACACACATATAGGTATATATAAATCAATCGTATGTGCTTGCTTAGAAGGTTAATGCCATGTCTGTTTTAAAACTGAGGAAACAAAGGCTCAGGAAAAAACAATGGTTTTTCTAAAGACTACCAAGAAGTTCAAATCAGAATATGAATCAATCTTTGTTCTAAGACATAGATCTCTAAGCTTCCAGTTCAGTTCTCTACAAAATGTGTCTCACACTTCTGGATTTGTAATACCAGGATTTTTAAAATGTAAGGAAACTCTTTTTCCCTCTGAATCTCCCCCCACCCCAAATATCTATCATAAAGCTTTACATATATAGCATCTGGAACATATGCTGACCTGCTGAATACATTAGCACCATAATAAAAATTATGTAACTCATGTAAAGATCTAAAACTATAGTAATAACAGGGGAAAAATTCAAATTCAGTGTGCTCAGACATGTCTTTCCCACACTCTTTTTTTATTTACTGTTACAGAATATAGACAATAGCATACTTTCCTATCAGTGTGATGACCACTGAGACGCTCCTACATTATTCAATCTAACCGCAGTGGCTTCCAGCAGGAAAATAAATACCTCCACTGAGGCTTCACTGGTCTGCATTGCATGCACACGATGAAGGATTTCTTTGCTGTCAAGTTTTCAGTTGGGAACAAAATCCCCCTGCTGAGTCCTGTTGCTCACTGCAGCACTTAAGATATGTTGGCACATGGAGTCGTAGGCATCTCAGAGCTGGTAACTCTCCTTCCATGAGTCTAGCACTTAGGCACAAGAAATGGTATTCCTGACTATCAGTTGGTAGCAGATGCGGCAGGTCTGGAGAGCTGACCACTTGTCAGTACATCCAAAGATAAAATCATTGTCCTACCAGCAGCAGACCATGCATTTACAATTGTGTTTCCAAAAGAGGAAATATGTCTTAGTGAATCATGAGAAAAATGAGAGAGAGAGAGAGAGAGAGAGAGAGTGAGAGAGAGAGAGAGGTCTTCTTGAGATCCTATTCAATGAATAAAATTATACTGTATTGCTATTACAGAAACAACAACAAGAAAAAAAAAATAAAACAGACATTATGAAGCTGATTCCGAAGGAAGGAACTTTTAAGTTAGTCAGGGCACTATAATTCAGAATTTGAAATATACATGGTTGCAGAAAACAAGATGTGAAATGTGTTTTATTGTCAATGGAACTATAAATACTACAGAATTTCTAAGGGAAGGTGTCATTAAGTGTCAGGGTTGAAAGTGAAGTAAAAGAGTTAATGAGAAAGAGAGATGAGCTAGAGATAAAATTTAAAGATAGTTTAGGATTTCAAGCAACAATGAGAAAAGCACATTTAGGTACAATGAGCAGAGTAGTACAACTGACTTAAAGACAGTACATGTTTGGATTAAATGTTTACAGGGCATTTAAAGACGATCCTGAAGAGATCCAACAGGCAATAAGAAGTCATTGAAATTTATGGGAAATTGTATGAGAAGTAAGCTGGGCTCTGTGAAGGTCAACTTCAGAGTGAATAGTATGAAAAGGGGAAGAAGAGTCAGGGGAATTTCTAGGAATTTACGAAATCATCCAGATACAAAGCAGTAGGTGTCTAGATATAACTTAGAGTACTGGAGAGAGACAGACAAATGCAAGTGTCAACAAGAAGGCAGTAGTTATAGATGCTGTATGACATTACCTGCAGCTGAATGTAGCGAGGATTGGATGCAAGCTGTTGCTGGCCAAACCTTAAGGTGGGGGACTTTATCTTCAGAGCATTCTATGCTTTTTCCTGATTAATTTATTCAATATATGTTCATTGGATGTTTACTCCATGTGGAATATCACTATCAAGCACTGCCCTCATCATCTTTTAAATTTTTTGTCAATGCAATGGTTCTCTTGACCAAGCCTTCTAAATTATACCCATTTTCTTTCACCAATTTCTTCACCACCATGCCTTCTCCTTGCTAGAAAATAAATTAATGCAGAGGTGTTACTTTAATAAAGAATCAGTATTCCCAGGTAAAGCACTTTCAGCTTTGTTAAAAATATGTTCCATAAGGCCTATACCTAGAGGCAATAAGAATAGAAAATTCACTCCTTATAGCCACCTGACAACATAGAGATGGGAGATGTTTCTATTCACTGTCTCTGTTTATTTGTGGGCCTGCGCTATAGGCAAAGGCAGTCACTCTTCTGTAAATGATATGGAATAACCATGGTTCTGATAAGCGTTTATAGATTTCACTGCTTCCCTGTCATGATTCTGTGGGGCTCCTTTGTAAAGCTCTGTAACAATGCGAAGCACCGTAGCACTGCACAGTCTCTGTTATCACTCACTCCACATTATTTGTGTGACTCAAAGATTAGAAGGTACAATGCATTGTCATCTTGTATTCTTTGAAGGTTGTGCATTTTGATTCAAGTTTATTATGAAAATTCTAGCCAAGCAATAGCTCAGAGAAAAGAAAGTCACTTTTACAAAAGAAAGGCCCAGCTGAATTGATAGGAGAGATACCCGATGCACACAATACTCAGAACAGACTCGGGAGTGGCAGAGATGACTGATAAGCCAAAGTCTCATTCTTGATGATGTCTACATGACATTCTGTGCCTCCTGCTGTTGGGAGGATAGGGATACTCCAGCCACCTCCAAAGCTATCAGCAGCTGAGTTTGC
The DNA here is from genome assembly GCF_000164805.1 of Carlito syrichta. Lineage (NCBI taxonomy): Eukaryota > Metazoa > Chordata > Mammalia > Primates > Tarsiidae > Carlito > Carlito syrichta. The sequence goes on from NW_007248390.1 coordinate 1,907,478, forward strand.
CTCTGTACTCTCCTATGTGCCTTACCGTGTCCGGTAAGCAGAGCCTGCTCTGTTTCTCAGAGTAAAAACCCCAAACAATCCTTTCGTTTCTATAAAGTTTCCACTGGGCCAGCAACCCTCTAGTATAATCTCTCTAGAATCCCCAGACTAGAGAGAGAGATTTTTGAGCAGGATGAGACTCTGAGCTCAAACTAAAGAGCGTGAGTTCAGATGACACAAACTAGAGAGCGTGAGTTCAGATGACTCATCTTCCAGAATGTTTGGGGTCAAGCTAAATCTCTGAGAGGGACGTTTATGAACAATTGGTGGAAGAGGACATTTGGAATATTATAGCAGGAATAAATAATTCATAATGCATAAGCAAGAAGAAAATAGAAATTATTATTTTTAAGCCCAGCTTTTGTTTCAATTCTGAATCCTACAAGCAGAGAGGATAGTGCTTAGAGAATCAAAAAAGAAAAAACGAGAGAGAACATCAGTAAGTCTGAACATCACATAATTTGCCGAAAGAAATGCTACTTTTGCATTAATATACCTGAATGTTTCCTCCTTTCATGTGAAGAACTGTCACAGAAAGGACACTAACCAGGTGTTCTGCCTCTGCCTCACACACTCCAGCCTCAAAGCGGAGGTGGTATTTCAGAGGTATTGAACATCTTAGTTAAACACATCCCGCTTTTTTCTCTGTGCCCTGAATATACCCACATTTCCACTTCTCAATACACCATGGTGTCCACACCATAGAAATATTGCATAAAAATTGTTCTCTGCCCCAGGGGCACCAGATAAAACAGAGGTCAGTTAAATTTGAATGTGAGATAAATGATGATTTTTTAAATTATAACTAATCTCCATGCAATATTCAAATTTAATTGGTCCTCTACTCTTAATATTAAAATAATTTTTAAGGATCATTTTAGAAACATATGAAGATGTCAAACACAGTGGGAGTGCATGTGCCCTTTACTCAGGTTCCTCCAGTAGTATCATCTTGCAAAACAATAATATAATATCCTGAGCCATATAGACCATACAGTAGAAATGCAGAATATTTTCATCACCATTGGATACCTCACACTGTGCTTTTATATCTATACCCATTTTTCTCCCACCAACTCACTTCTAATGCCTGGCAACCAATCATCTGTTCTGCACTTTTATAAATTTGTCATTTCAAGAATGTTACATGAATGGAATCATATAGCATGCAATCTTTTTGTAATTGACTTTATTTCACACAGCACGATCTTCTGGATATTGACTGAGATTGTGTGTATAAATGGTTTACTCCTTTTTATTTTGGAGTAGTATTTTATGATATGGACATATTATGATTGTTTAACCATTCATTCCTGCAGGACCTCTGGGTTGTTTTCTGTTTTGGACCATTACAGATAAAGCCACTATACATATTTTTGTATGTGGTTTTATATAAATATAAGTCTTCATTTCTCTGAGAAAAATGTCCAGGAGTGCAATTTCAGTGGCTGAATCTTGTAGTAGCTAATTGTTTTTGTTTGTTTTAGGAAACTGTCAATAGTTTTTCTAAGTGACTGTACCATTCAACATTTTTACCGAGTATATATGAGTGACCTTGTGTCTCTGTGTGCTCTGAAGCAGTTGATGTTCTTACTATTTTCATTTTTGCCAATCTGATAGGTGCATAATAATATTTCATGGTACTTTTAATTTGTATTTTTCTAGAGGCAAATTTTGTTAACTTCTTTTAGTAATGTACTTTGTTCTTTTCCTATTTTCTTTGATAAAATGGTTCTTTGTGTAATTTGCTTATTTTCTGATTAGACTGTTGTTTACTGTTGAGTTTTGAGAGTTCGTTATATGGTCTAGATAGTAGTCCTTTGTCAGATATTTGGTTTGCAAATATTTTCTCTCACTCTACAGTTCGTCTTTTTATGCTTTTAACAGGATTTTTCACAGAGCAAAAGGTTTTAATTTGGGTGACATTCACTTGATCAATTTTCCCTTTTATGGATCTTGGCTTTGGTATCAAATCTAAGAATACTTTTTCTAGTTCTAGATCCTGAAATACTTCCTCTATGTTTTTTCTAAAGTTTTATAGTTCTACAATTTACATTTGAGTTTATGATTGATTTTTTATTTGATTTTTATTTAATATGTGAGATGTATAAATATTTACTCATCTTTGTTGTTCTTTTGCTTGTAGATGTCCAATTTATCCATAAATATTTATTGTAAAGACTGTATTTCATTTAATTGCTTTTCTATACACACTTATGCACATAACTTATTTATTTTGACACATATTAATTGTGCATACACACGTGAGTTCATTTCTGGGGTCCCTATTCCATTCCATTGATCCACGTACTTAACCCTCCATCAATATTACACAGCCTTCATTACTGCAGCTATGTGGTAAGTCTTGAAATTTAGTAGACTGATTATCGCCACTTGGGGAACATGTATCCACATGTTTATTGCTTGTATACAGATGTAGAATTGATTTTTCTATATTTATTTTATAATCAGTAACCTGTTGAACTCACTTAAAAATTAAGGGATTATTTTCTTTTAAACTTTTATTGTACAACCCTTGATGTTTTCTACAGACAATCATGTTGTATGCAAATATGAACAGTTTTAGTTGTATGCTTCCTATGTAATATGCATTATGATACTTATTTGCCTGTCTTACTGAATTGCCTAAAATGCCCAGCACTATGTTAAAATAAGAGTGGTGAGAGTTGACATCCTTGCCTTGTTCCTTATGTTAGAGAGAACTTTAGTAGATGCTCTATGACAATTTGTAAAAGTTGACTTACATTCTTAATTTTCTGTGCATTTTTGTCATGAATGTGTGTTGAATTTTGTCAAATGTTTTTTATGCATCATTTGGTATGATCATGAATTTTTCTTCTTTAGACTGTCAATGTGGTGGATTACATTTATTGATCTTTGAACATTGAATCAGAACTGAGTGCTTGGAGTAAACCCTTCTTGGTCATGGTCGATAATTATTTTTTATATATCGATGGATTTACTTTGCTGCTATTTTTTGAGACTTTTTGCATCGATGATCATAAAAGATATTTATCTGTGCTTTTCTTTTCCTCTGCAGCATTATCTGACTTTTTGCTTGTGTTACGATAATGCTGGCCTTATAGACTAAGTCAAAAGAGAGAGAGTATCCAGGAGATATAGTACAAAGTTAGTACCATTATATTCTTAAACATTTGGTAGAATTCTGTAGTGACATCATATGAATGATAATATTTATTTGTGGGAAATTTTAATAACATAACGTCAATTTTCCTAACAGGTGTAGGGCTATTAAAATTATCTATTTTGTATAGGATAAGTTGTGGTAGTTTGTGTTATGCAAAGAAGAGGCCTATTTGTTAAAGCTGTCAAATGTATATGTAAGAGTTTTTCTTCATCATCTTTTGAGGTTTGCAGTGTTTCTCATAATATACCATTTCACTCCTGATATTGGTAATCTATGTCCTTTTTTTGGTTCTTTATCAATGTTACTTGCAATAAGTCATTTTATTGATCTTTTAGAAGATGATGCAGTCATTATTTTATTGCTTTTCTTTTTTATTTTTCTGTTTTCAATTTTACTTATCATTTACCTTTATTATTTCTTTATTTTTTCTTATATATGCAATTATTTATTTATTTGTTTATTTTAGATATGTAGGGTACAAACCAGGATTAGCTATCCAAGCAAGCAGTGTGCAGGTGAAGTTTGACACTTCAACTGCTCCTTACTTCCCCTGGCTTAGGACCAGGTACACTTTGTGTTGCACATGACTCCTCCCTTCTCTCCTTCCTACCCTGGCAGTGCCCATCGACTGCCAATCCCTCTCTTTTGCTAATATGATTAATGTTCAAGTTCCACTTATGAGTGAGAGAGTTCAATATTCAATTCTTTGTTTCTGTGACAGATCACTAAGTATGATGGGCTCCAACTCCATCCAATTTGCTGCAAATTTCATTATTTTGTTCTTTATGGCTGCATAATACTCCCTTGTGTATACTAGTACATTTTCTTTATCCAGTCCACTTTTGATGGGCAGTGGAGTTGGTTCCATTTTTTTGCTATTTTGAATAGTACAGCTATAAACATGTGTGTGCAGGAGTCTTTTTGGAAGAACAATTTAAGCCCCTTCAGATGTATTCCCAGGAGTGGTATTGCTAGATCAAATAGAAGGTCAATTTTAATTCATTTATGAATTGCCAAACTGTTTTCCATAGAGGTTGAACTAGCCTGCATCCTCAATCAACAGTGTAGAAGTGTTCCCTTTTCTCTGCACCCTCACCAGCATCTATTGTTTTTTGATTTTTTGATGAGGTCCAATGGATGCTAGGTGATATCTTAGTGGATGCTAGGTGGTATCTTAGTGTAGTATAGATTTGCATGTCTCTGATGATTAGTGAGGGTGAGCATTTTTTAAATGTATCTATTGGCTGCTTGTATGTCTTCTTTTGAGAAGTGTTTATTCATGACCTTTGCCCACCTTTTGATAAAATTGTGTGTTTTTCCTTTCAGCTCATTTGAATTCCTTGAAGATCCTAGATGTTGGCCTTTGTCAAATACATAACTATCAAAAATTCTTTCCCATTCTATGAGCTGTCTCCCCATTCTCTTGGTGGTTTCTATTGTTGTGCGAAAGCTTTTCAGTTTGATAAGGTCCCACTTGTCTGTCTTATCTTTTGTGACATTTGCTTTTGGAGATTTGATCAAGAAATGGTTATCTACTCCAATGTGCATAAGAATGTTTCCTATATTCTTATAGTTTGAAGTTTTACATTTCAATCTTTGATCCATTTAGAGTTGATTTTTATATATGATGTTTCATTCTTCAGCATGTTGTCAGCCAGTTTTCCCAGCACCATTCACTAAATATGGTCTCCTTTCCACAGTGGCTGTTATTGGTGGCTTTGTCAAGATGAGTTGATTGAGAGATTGAGTTTTTGCTTCCATAATCTCTGTCCTGTTACATTGGTCTGTGTACCTATTCTTGTACAAGTACCAGGCTGTTTTGGTTACTGTAGTCTTGTAGTAAAGTTTAAAGTCTGGAAGTGTAATACCTCCTTCTTTGTTCCTCTTCATGAAGATTATTTTGGCTATTTGTGACCCCCTTTTATTTTCATATGAATTTATGCATTGTCAGTTACAGGTCTGAGAAAAATGATGTTGGTAATTTGATGAGTATTGCATTGAATCTGTACATTGCCTTGGATAGGATGAATATCTTGACAATATTGATTCTCCCAATCCATGAGCATGGAATATTTTTTCATTGGTTTGTGTCATCCTTGATTTCTTTGAGCAGTGTTTTGTAGTTCTTGTTGTAAAGTTGTTTCATTTCTCTGGTTAGATGGATGCTAAGGTTTTTCCATTTTTGTGGGTATTGTGAATGAGATTCTGATTTTATTTGGCACTCTGTCTGCTTGTTGCTGGTGTATAGAAATGCAACTGTCTTCTGCACATTGATTTTGTACCCTGAGATTTTACCAAGGTCCATAATCAGTGTGAAGAGGCTTTTGATAGATTCCCTAGGGTTTCAAGATATAGGATCATATCATCCGTAAAGAGGGATAGCATTACTTCCTCTTCTCCTATTTGGATACCTCTGATTTCCTTCTCTTGCCTGATTGCTCTGGCTAGGACTTCCAGTACTATATTAAACAGAAGGGATGAGAGAAGGCATCCTTCTCTAGATCCCGTCCTCAGGTGAATGCTTCTAATTTCTGCCTATTGAGCAAAATGTTAGCTGTAAGTTTATCATAGATGGCTCTTACTGTTTTGAGGACTATTCCCTCTATGCCTAAGTGTTCAAAAGTTTTTTTTTTTAATTTTATTAAGAAGGGATGCTGGATTTCATGAAATATCTTTTCTACCTCTAATGTTATAATCATATGGTTCTTAGTTTTACACCTGTTGATGTGATAAATTATGTTTATGGCCCTGCACATGTTGAACCAGCCATGCACCTCAGGAATGAAGCCCACTTGGTCATGGTGGATGATCCTTGAGATGTGTTGTTGGATCCAATTTACTAGAATTTTGTTTAGGATTTTTGCAACTAAGTTCATCAAGGAGATTGATCTGTATTTTTCTTTCCTTGTTGTGTCTTTGCTTGGTTTGGGTATCAGTATGATGTTGGCTTCATAAAATGAGTTGGGAAGCATTCTTTCTTTCTCTATTGCCTAGAAAACTTTCAGTAAGATTGGCTTCAGTTTCTTCTTGTATATCTTGTAGAATTCAGCTGGGTAGCCATCGGGCCTAAAGTCTTTTCTGTTAGGTAGATTTCTTATGACTGAATTGATTTCTTGAAATTTTATTAGACTGTTTAGATTTTTGATTTATTCTTGTTTCCATCTTGGGATATTATAAAGTAGTTCATTTACTTTACTAGTTTATTTACATACAGTTTTGTAGAGTAGTTTCTGATAATCTTTAGAATTTCTTCAGGTTCAGTTTTGACTTTGCTTTTTGCATTTCTAATTGTGTTTATCTGTTTGTTTGTTTGTTTTTTCTCTTTTCTTTTTAGTCAATCTTGCTAGGGATCGGTGGATACTAGTTATCCTTTCAAAGACCCAACTTATTGTCCTGTTCATTTTTTCCATTATATTTTTGTCTTTAATGCCCTGTAGTTATGACTTCATGTTGGTGATAGAGATTATTCTGCTGAAGTTAAGATATTGGTGGTCTTCCCTTTCCAGTTTGTTTATGTGTGACATTAGGCTGTTTACTTGTGCTTTTTCTTTCTTTCTTTATGTGTGTGTGTGTGTGTGTGTGTGTGCAATGCTATGATTTTTTTCTCTTAGTACTGCTTTGATGGCATACAAGAAAGTCTGATGAGATATGTCTTCATTTCCATTTGTTTTGGGGAAGCTTTTTATTTCTGTCTGGACTTTTGTGCTGACCCAGAAGTCGTTCAGCAGCATGTTGTTTAGTGTCCATGTCTTTGTGTTTTTGGAGGGGATCTTTTTGATGATTATGTTTATTTTTATTCTACTGTGATCTGAGAAGATGCATGGTATTGTTTTAATCTTTTGGAATTGACTTATGCTTGATTTATGCCTGAGAATGTAATCAATCTTGCAGAATGTTCCTTGTGCTGATGAGTAGAACATATACTCTGTAATTGTTGGGCAAAGTGTTCTGTAGATGTCTATTAAGTCCATTGGGTCAAGCACTGAGTTGAGGTTCTGGATCTCCTTATTGATCTATTGTCTCAGTCATCTATCTAGAGTTGTTAGTGGGCAATTTAAGTCTCCAGTTATGATTGTGTAGGTCTGTTTCATTTCTTAGTTTATGTAGTAGTTGATTTATAAAACTTAATGCTCCTGTGTGGGATGCATATATTTTTAGGATAGATGGTTCTTGCTGGTTAATTGAGTCTTTTATCCTTTTGTATCCTTTTAACTTTTGATGGCTTGAAGACTGTTTTGTCTGATATTAGAATAGCTACTTCTGCTTTCTTTTGTTTTTTATTTGCCTGTTAGTTTATTTTCCATTCTCCAGTTTTGAGTCTGCAGATGTCCTTTGCAGTGAGTTGAGTTTCCTGGAGGCAAAAGTTTATTGGATCTTGCTTTTGTGTCCAGTTTGCCACTCTATGTCTTTTCAGTGGTGCATTTATTCCATTCACATTCAGGCTGATCATTGAAATACCAGATTTTATCCCTGTCATAGGGGTCTTAGAATGTTACTTTGTTTTATTTTAACTTTTGCATGTGTGTCTGAGTGTTTTCATTTTTGTGGGTGCTCTGTATACTCTGTTAACTCTGTTTGCCTGTACTTTTGCAATGTGCATGGATATTCCCTTGTTGTTGTTTTTTTTTTCTTCTTTTTATTCTGTTCAACATATTCTTAAGTGTCTCCCAAAGGACTGGTCTGGAGGCAGCATGTTCTTTGAGGGATTGGATGTCTGGGATGGATTTTAATTATCTATCACTGATGAAATTTAGCTTGGCTGGGTGGGAAATTCTTGGTTTAAGTTGCTTATCTTTAACCACATTAAAAATTGGACTCCAATCCCTTCTGGCTTGTAGTCTTTCTGTAAATAAGTCTGGAGTGATACTAATTGATCTTCTCCAGTAGGTAATCTGACCTTTCTCTCTTACTGCCATGAGGAATTCCCATGAGGGATTTTCCAAATCTCTTGTGCTTGAATGGCTATATCTCTGGTGAGATGAGAAAAGTTTTCTTGGATGACCTAATGGAATGCTTGTTTCAAGGTGTTCTCCATTTTCCTTTCTGCTTCAGGGATAGTATTCAGGCATAGGTTTGACTTCTTGTTATACTCACACATCTCTTGGACACTTTGCTCTTTCATTCTGAGGTTTTTTTTTCCCTATGGTTTTAGCAGATTGGGTTAATTCAATATGATGGTCTTCAAGCTTTGAGATTCTTTCCTCTGCTTGGTTAATTCTACTTCCTATGCTTGTTAGTTTGTCATTTATTTTGAAGGTGGAATTCTTTATTTCCATGAATTTAAAATAGGCTTTTTTGAAAGTAACCAACTCCTTTACAATTTCATTGAGTTTGTCTTCTTGTTTCTCTTTATTCTTGTTCATTTTTGCCATCCAATCTTTTTTTCTGAAGCTGCCTTCTGAGGCAAGTCTTTCAGGGAGGTTTCCATTGTTTGTATTCTGATTGCTGTTTATTCAGGTGTTATCACTTTATGACTCTGAGAGTTACCCATGTTTTTCTGTTGATTTTTTCACATTTGTGATGGATCTCTTTTCTTTCCCTATAATCTGTCACTCAGTGAGAGAGGGAGAAGCATTAATTCTGCTGCTTGCTCTATCCTGTAGTTGGATACCATAATTGTGACTTTTCTCTGTCTCTCTGCTAAACTAGTGAAACGAGTTTTCAGCTCCAGCAGAACTTCTATTACTATCATAGCCTGATACAGGGTAGGGGGTGGGACACCCAAAATCCTGCCTGTCATTGCTTTCTTGTCTCTCTGTGTAAAAGAGTTCCCTGCTAGATGCAGGTTATATCAGCAGCTGAGACTCTACTCCCTGACCCACTTGTGACACTCAGTGGCTTCTTCAGTAGCTGCCAGTAGCAGGCATGCCAGACAGATTTGTTCTGCATGTAGCTCTCTTCCTGCTTGAGAAGAGGTCTCCAGGACAACGGTGGCCAGCAGGCGAGTTCATTTCCCATTTTACTTGGACTTCAGTTGCTCTCTGTTGTGTCCTGACCAAAATTCCTCTAATTTGGGACCAGTAACTTTTCTGTGTGTGGGAGGTGGTGAACTGACTTGAAACATCTTAGGATTACTCACCTTTTTTTTCCCTCCACTTTCACAGAGTTTGGAACAGGGAGAGGGGGTGGGATGACTGGAGTCCCACACCTGCCATTACTTTCTAGTCTCTGTGTGTATAAAGAGTCCCTGCTGGGTACAGGGTGTATTTGCAGCTGGGTACCTCCTCTTTGTTCTCCTAAACACAAGAGGCACCAGTTTGCTGCTCCACTCGCTACCAGTAGTAGACATGCCAGCCAGACTCACTCTGCATGGGGCTCTCTTTCTTTTTGGGAAGAGGCCACCAAGGCATCGGCAGTATTCAAGCAAGTCCATTCCCCATTTCATTTGGGGTCTGGTTACTCCCTGCTGTGTCCCCACCAAGGCTCCCCCCGTATGGGACCAATGTGGGGGTGGGAGGGGATGAACTGACTCAAAATGTCTTTGAACCACTCACCACTCTTTCCCCAAGGAATGCCTCTGACTTTGAGTCTGAAACAAGATAAAGAGTGAGGAGACAGAGTCTTGCATCTGCCATTGTTTTCTAGTCTTTGTGTGCTCAAAGAGATCTCCCCTGGGTGCTAGGTTTATTGCTCATCAATAAGTGCTCTTAGTCAATTGACAACTGTTCCCTACTCTCCATCTTGCTAGGCAAGAAAGGTGCTTGTTTGCTGCTCCATGGTAGCCATCTTAAAGCTGAATCGTATTTCATTACTTTGTTTGCTTGTGTTTATTTTGCTCTTCTTATTCTAAGTTTTTAAGATGAGATCTTAAAATTGATTTGATAGTTTTTCTTTTTTAGATTATACACATTTGGTGATATGAATTGTGTTTTCACAAATACTCTAGTGGTGTCTCACAAATTCTGATGTGATATTTTTATTTTCTATTATTTTGGTGTTTATTTTCACTTCTTTTGAGATTCCCTCTTTGGATTATTAGCTATTTCATTGTCAATTAAAATTTTCACTTACCTTTCTCTTATTAATTTCTGTTTTGACCCCATTGTAGTCAGAAAACCACATTTCAATTGTTTTACATTTTTTCAGGTTTATTTTATGACTCAGGATATGGTTTACCTTAGTATACATTTAACAGTCATTGAAAAAGAGTGTATATTCTGCTATTGTTGAGTATAAATATCAAATTGTCCATGTGTTTGATAGTATCCTTGAGTTCTCTTATATTCTTCCTAATTTTTGTCTAATTGTTTTATCAATTGCTTAGAGAATGATGTCAAGAACTCCAAATATAATTTTGAATTTGTATAACTACTGTTTTGAATTTTATCAGTTTTTGTCTCACATATTTGGCAACTGTGCTGTTTGCTGAATGCAAATTTAGAATCGCTATACTTTACTAGTAGAGTGAACTTATTATTGTATAATGTTCATTTGTTTCTGGATAATATTCATTGCTCTGAAATCTACTTTATCGGATATAAAAATATCTACTTTTGTTATTATTTGGGTGAGATTTTTATATTATATATTTGCCTATCACTTTACTTTCAACCTGCCTGTATAATAATATTTAAGGTGATTTTTGTTAAGGTGATAATTGGACCATATTTTAAAAAATTTATTCTGCCAATGCCAGCCTTTTAATTAGTGTATTTATTACATTTCCATTTAATATCATTTTGATATCTTAAGGCTCATGTATGAGATTCTATTTTTGGCTGTCCTTTTGTTCTCTCAGGTTTTTTGTTTCATTGCTTTCTTTTTTCTGACTTTTCATCTTTGATGCTACTTGAAATTATTTTTTAATTCTCCTTTCATAGTATATCTCTTTGTGTTGCAGGGTCAGTATTTACTTTAGGTATTACATTGTATAAACACAACTTATCGTAGTGTTGGTTTGATAAAGCATAAAACATTACCCTGTTTTACATCCCCTTATGCTTCACTGCTTATCATAAAATTACCTTAAATATTTTTTCCACATATATTTAGAACCCCATCCTACAGTGCTATAAAATTTGCTCCAACTATTAGACATATTTTAGAAAAGGGAAAGAATGTCTATTGCACTTACCCATATGTTTCCTTACCATGGCCTTTCATCTTTAGATATGTTCCAGTGTTTCTCTTTTAATAGTTTTCTTTTTCTTTAGAACTTCATGTATACATATTTTGTGCTATGTCTGTTGGCAATAGATTCTCTTAGTTTTCTTTAATCTGAGAATATCTTGAAACCTTCATTTCTGCAGAATAGTTTTCTATGTATAAAATTCTGATTTTGACAGCTATTTCTTTTCCTTATGATTTCTGATTTTAAAAAAGGCGCTGACATTTCAATTGTTATTACTCTGTAAGTAAAATGTCATTTTTATCTGGATACTATCAAGACTTGCATTGGCTTATAGTTTTCAAAAGTTTAATTGTGATATGTCTTGGCATGGTTTCTTTTTTCTTCACATTGAGTAATTTCCCTTTTTTCCTAGTTCATTGATTTTTTTTCTTCCTTTCATTCTGCTGTTGTCTATATATTTTGTATATCAGATATCATGCTTAACTTTAAAATTTTTATTTGATTTTCCTTTGTACTTTCTATTTAATGAGACCTTTTTACTAAGGTATTCTAATTTTTTATTTATTTCAAGTGTGTTTTTAACTCATCTTTAAAGCATTTTATCATAGCTGCTTCTAAATTTTTGTTAGGTAACTCTTGTCTTTCTGTCTTCTCAGTATTTCTGTCTACCACAATCTTTTAAAATTCAGCTTGAGATTTTCCTTGTTGTTACTATGACTTAGTTTTCAAATGAAACTGGAAAATTTTTATTCTGAGGCTTTGTATCTGATTTAAACTTTTTATTTTAGCTAGCTTCTTGCAACAATGTTTCAGCAAGGGAAGCAAAGTTGCCATCTAATTACTGTCTGATGCAGAAAGTATAAGTTTCCAGTCTCTTCATTTCCATCCAAAATGAGTATAATGGTGGGGGGTGCTCCTTATTTCTGCTAGGTGGGAATGGAAATTTTTGCTACTAGGTGGGAATGGAAATTTGTGCTGTGGTCTTCACTGACGCCTCCATGAAGAGAGGTCTTGCTATTGTTGAGTAATGATGAATGTCTTGGCTTTCCACCAAGTTTCATCTGTTACTACTTCAGCTGGGAGATGGAGGAGCACCCTACTGTTGCTGGATGAATGTGGAGGACCAGGCTCTTCTCGTTATCTCCATTGATGCTATGGAACTATATGACAGAATGTGGCCTTAGTAGCCAGCAAGAATGAAAATCCCAGATTCTTATTTGGCCCTGCCTGACACCATCTTGGCACCTTATTAAAGCACCTTATTACAATCTCATGAGATTGAATATCAAATCAGTGTTCAAACTCCCCATTCCACCTTTTCTGATTGGCATGAGTGGGAATGGTATACAGATTTTTCTATGATACTTGGCTAGTAGAGCAGTTATTTTCTAAAAATGTTGTCTTCCTAGTCAGTCACTCTCCTGGTTCACTGGTTACATAAAGAAGGTTTTTATTGTTTTTGTTTTATTATTATTTTTGGCTTTGTTTTTGTCTGTGCATCTTAGCATTTTCAGAGTGGCAGCTTCTTCATCTCCTAGTTTTTGATGTATGAGATTAAAAGAAAAACCAAGGAACTAAGTTCCATGCTGTTCTTTTAATTTTTTGTTGTCCTTAACCAGTCCTTCTTTGTCTCTCCACCTTGCAGAGTTTTCAAGTTCTCTCATATTTGCTTCATTTGTTTCATATGTGATGACTAGGGTTTTTAGTCCTAAAGAGCAGGAAGATTAAGGGGAAAAAAGCATGCCATTTCACCTTCAAAAAAGTAGAAGTGCATTCTATATTTTTATTTGCTAAATCTGGCAATCCTACTCTGTCTGGAATACCTTCTGTTTCTCTTCACTTTCATCTAGATTCCACAAGTATCACTTAACTCTTCCTATTAGTTCTCAGTTCAGTTACCACTTGCTAAGGTAAAACACATTATGCAGTGATGAAATGTAAAATTTTAATTGCATAATTTTTTTTTTTTTTTTAAGTTGGAGTCTCACTCGGTCGCCCAGACTGGAGTGCAGCCTCGACCTGTTGGGCTCCGGCGATCCTTCCGCCTCAGCCTTCCAAGTAGCCGGAATTACAGGCATGCACTATCATGTCTAGCTGATTTTTTTATTTATTGTAGAGTTGAGGTCTCGCTGCCCAGGCAGGTCTTGAACCTGCAGGCTCAGGCAAACCACTCACCTCAGCCTCCCGAGGGCGCGGGATTACAGGCTGAACCACTGAGCCCGGCTGCATTATTTTTTTAAAGCAACAAATTCAGATATAATTTGTGTGATTAAGTTTTTTTCTTCTCCACGTAACTGTAAGCACCATAGAGTTTGGTTATTTTTGAACAACTTTATACTTCTAGGGTCTTTCCTAGTGTATAGCATAGAGTTGTCACTCAGTGAAGTCTTTTGAATGAACAATTAAATGGTAATAATCTGAAAAGTCAACAAGAAAGATACAATAATTATAAAAATAGAGATGATTGGGAATTACAGACTGTGACTGTTGTTGGAGAAAAACTTACTTTTTACAGAATTTGGTAGCAAAAGGATAAGTTCAATATGGGCCTCAATCAGCATCATGACATAGTAATTCTTGCCAGAGTACTATGCTATATACCAAAAGGTCATTTTATGTTTAATATTGCAATATATACTCTTGTGATATTATAATATACTAAACATATATTTTGTCTCTGTTCCTGAGTCATGGCACATAGCTTCTAAAACCCTTGGAATTTCCAGAATGATAAGAGAGAGTGTCAGTTGTATGCTAATAAGATGGTTGATGGCTGGGCTCCTAGATAGCCTCAGAATAGGTGCTGGTTACCAACCATGTGATTAGAGGGTTAAGACTATTTGCCCTTCTTTCTTTCCTTTTTTTTTTTTGAATTGGAGTCTCACTCTGTCGCCCGGACTGGAGTGCAGTGGCCGCTCCCGGCCACCGCAGCCTCAACCTGCTGGGCTCCGGCGATCTTTCCGCCTCAGCCTTCCAAGTAGCCAGAATTACAGGCATGCGCTACCACGCCCGGCTGATTTTTTGATTTATTGTAGAGATGAGGTCTCGCTGCCCAGGCGGGTCTTGAACCCCCAGGCTCAGGCAATCCACTCATCTCAGCCTCCCAAAGGCGCGGGATTACAGGCTGAGCCACCGAGCCCGGCTTGCCCTTCTTTCAATCTTTGAGGGAGTGAGACTGAATTTTGAGTTGATCACCAATGGCCAATAATGTACTCAATCATGCCTAAGTAATGAAGCCTTCATAAGAGCTCAAAGAAACTGGGTGCTGGATGCTTCTTAATTTCTGAAAATGTGAAAGTACCTGGAAGGTAGCATGCCCAGGTTGGGCATGGAAGTTCTGTGCCCTTTCCCCCATTCTTTTCTCTATGCATTTCATCATTTGGCTCTTCATCTGCATCTTTTGAAATATTCTTCATAATAAGCCAGTAAATGTGTTTCTCTGAGTTTTGGAACACACTCTAGTAAAATAAATGAACCCAAGAGGGGAGAATGTGGGGACCTCTCTTTATACCAAGTTGATCAGAAGCACAGATCAAAATCTGGGGCTTGTGACTGGCATCTGAAGTGGAGAGACAGTCTTTTGGGACTAAGCCCTTAACTTGTGGGATCCGATGCTGTCTCCTAGTGGGAAACGTCAGAATAGAATCGAATTACAGGACACTCAATTGGTGTCTGCTAGAAAATTACTTGGTGTATGTAAAAAACACACATCTCATATTAGAAGTGTTGTGTTGAGTGGTGTGCGAGAGGGAAAACAAAGCAAATTTTTCCTATTTTTAAAATAACATCTCACTTCAGACACCAATTCTGAGTTATGGAGGGAAAAGATGTGTGTGCATGTATGTGTGTGTGTTTTACATTCTCATACATCACTCATCATAATCATGTCCAGCACCAGAAGTTTGGGGGAGAGTTCATACACACATCAAGCAATTCTTTATTGGACACCAGTTGGGTGTGTCTCATAACTAAATTATCTTCTGACATTGTCTACAAGGAGGTAGCATCAGATCCCACAGGTCAAACGTTCACTCACACAAGACTGCTCCCATCCACTTCAGATACCAGTCACAAGCCCCAGGTTTTGACTTGTGCCTCTGACCAACTGAGTATAAATTAAGGTTACCGACATGACCTCTTTTTGGGGTTTGACTAATTTGCTAGAGTGGTTCACAGAACTCAAAAAACACTTAATATTTTTCTTTTCTTTTCTTTCTTTCTTTTTTTTGAGTTGGAGTCTCACTCTGTCGTCAAGGCTGGAGAGCAATGACATGCTCACAACCACCGCAGCATCAACCTGCTGGGCTCTGGCGATCCTTCACCTCAGCCTTCCAAGTAGCTGGAACTACACACGCATGCCACCATGGCCGGTGAGTATTTTGTGATTTTATTGTAGAGAAGAGGTCTCACCAAGTTGCCCAGGCTGGTCTCGAACCCCGGGCTCAGGAAATCCTCTTGCTTCGGCCTCCCAAACTGCTGCAATTACAGGCTTGAGTCATTGCACCCAGCCCAAAGAAACTTATAATCACTGGTTTATTACAATGAATCCAGATGAACAATCAGATGAAGAGATAGATAGAGCAATATGTATGTTTGTGGTAGGGGGTCAGAGCTACAATGCACTTTCTGAGCGCACCACATTTAGTTGTTTAGCTTTTCAGATATTTCCTCAATCCAGTCCTTTGGACTTTTATGGAGGTTTCATTACTTAGGCATGTTTGATTAAATCATTGGTTAAGAGTGATCAACTTAACATTGAGTCCTACTATTCCATCCAGAGATTAGGGATAGGACTGAAAGTTTTAACCCTATAATCATGTGTTGGCTTCTTTCGGTGGCCAGCCTTCATCCTAAAGTTATCTACGGGTCCTCAGTCACCAGTTATCTCATTAGCATATGAGTGATACTCTTACACTCTTACCATTTCAGAAATCCTAAAGGTTTTAGGACCTATGTGTCAGAAAATGGGAATTTTAACTATATACATATAATGCATTTGATATCTTATCATAAATCACAATGTCACAATTATTTAAAGTAGTCCCTCCAGCAAACCAGGGCAGGACACCTAGATTGGTCAATGTTGTACGTTCAATGGGTGGAAAATCTATGATTGAACTTAATTTTTCTGTTAGTAAGGGAGATAGATAAATTATATCTTCAGGAAAATGGCAGAACTGTACAGTAATGAAACAAAAGGTAGGAAAAGGAGGAGCACAATTTGATGTAGGAGAGAAAATACAGTCAGAGCAAACCACTTGCATTTATTAGAGTCACTAGTCGAGATGCTGCTGCTTGGCTCTGCAGCTGTCTGTAGACTCAGCACAGCTGCACCTCAAAGCAAGGTCAGAGAAATTAACCAAAGTTAATTTCTCCAAATGACTTTGTCATCAAACTTTTATGTCTTTTCTCTTGTCATAAGTAAACCTTCAGAGTGACTCTGTTTATATCTCTATGGGCTGAAGGGGAAAAGGGGCACAATTGTTCTTTTTTTTTTCTTTTAGTAAACTGCACTTTCACTTACCTTGAATACTCCCAGAAGATATGAGAGAAAGAGAAAACTAATACCATAGTATAAGCCAATACTTAAAATTATGAAATTTAATTTAAGTTTTGGAAGCAGCAATAATGATCATTTTATAGATAAGTTAATACAAGTTTATTTTGTATTTTTTCCAGGAATTTTGCATTTCTTTTTTTTTTTTGAGTTGGAGTCTCACTCTGTCGCCCAGACTGGAGTTCAGTGGCCGCTCCTGGCCACCGCAGCCTCGACCTGCTGGGCTCCTGCGATCCTTCTGCCTCAGCCTTCTGAGTAGCCGGAATTACAGGCATGCGCTACCGTGCCTGGCTGATTTTTTGATTTATTGTAGAGATGAGGTCTCGCTGCCCAGGCGGGTCTCCAACCCGCGGGCTCAGGCAATCCACTCACTTCAACCTCCCAAAGGCGCTGGATTACAGGCTGAGCCACCAAGCCCGGCTTGCATTTCTATTTATGCTTTTATTCAACTTCTTCAATTAGGTAGAAATAATGTTTTTTTTTTTTTAAAGTTGGAGTCTAACTCTATCACCCAGACTGGAGTTCAGTGTCCGCTCCCAGCCACTGCAGACTCGACCTACTGGGCTCCTGCGATCCTTCCACCTCAGCCTTCCAAGTAGCTGGAACCACAGGTGCGTGCTACCACACCCGGCTAATTTTTGATTTATTGTAGAGATGAGGTCTCGCCAAGTTGCCCAGGCGGGTCTCAAACCCATGGTCTCTGGCAAACCACTCACCTCAGCCTCCCAAAGTGCTGGGATTACAGGCTGAGCCACCGAACCCAGCAGGTATAAATAATTTCTATGTATTGTAACCTTACATTAGAACAGAGGTATTGTCGTCAGTTTTGGAAAGAGAACTACAAATGCAACATTTAGGTTTTGGATCCCATTTTCTTTCTTTTTTTTAAGTTAGAGTTTCACTCTGTTATCCGGGTTGGAGTGCCGTGGCACACTCACGACCACCCCAGCGTTGACTTGCTGGGCTCCTCCTATCCTTCCACTTCAGCCTTCCCAGTAGTTGGAACCACAGGTGCATGCTACCACGCCCAGCTTTTTATTTATATATTTATTTATTTATTATTTATTTATTTATTTATTTATTTATTTATTTATTTTAGAGATGAAGTCTCACCAAGTTGCCTAGGGTGGTCTCGAACCTGCGGGCTCAGCCAATCCATTTGCCTCAGCCTCCCAAAGTACTGGGATTACAGGCTGAGCCACCAAGCCCGGCCAGGGACCCCATTTTCTAAAAAAAAAAAATGCCTTATAGACAAATAAAACAGTCCCAAGTGAGGGGAAGTGACTAAGAATTAATAATAGTTTTACTGTTGGTAGATTATACCAATTCTTTTTTTCTTTTCAACCATCCACCTCTGTTTTTGGTGAAATTTGAAGCACTTGTCTATTTGAGGGATTTGAACTTCCCTCTACACACTCATCCCATCTCCTTCCTCAAGCCTGCTCCTTGCATACTCCCCACAGCCTTGGCAGGATCAGGAGCAGCTGAGAATGAGATGCATGGGGATATGATTTGTCAAGCTCAAACTGCCCAAGAACTTGGTGGATTTGACGTTTCAAAGAAAAACTAAGCCTTTCAGATTTGGAGTTTGGTTAATAATACAAAGGATTTAAATGGGATTTTTCTTTCAGGCAGTTCAAAGAAGTTATTTTTTTTGTCTTTTTTTTTTAGTTTGTCTTTTTCCTGAAATCAGTGAAAGAGTCAAGAAGGAGCAAAAATTATTGGTCTCATTCTGCAAGACAAAAGTTTTGTGCCATTTTCCAAAATGGCGGTGTATTGGAGGAATGACACGAACGGTACTTACTCCATGGCATCCATGTGGCTCAGGACCTATGTGAAGAGGATTCCAAATACTAAAAGCTGAGTGAAGAGTTTATAAATATGAATGTGTCTAACTGATCATTAATAATATGTAAAGTGGTCACTCTATGTATGCCACAGTTAAGGAAGAAATACCGATGATTAGGGTTTGGTTACCTTGCTAAAGGTCCGTGTGACTTGTTTGTTAAACAGAATATAATGTAAGATTTTGAGCAGAATAAACTCAGGAATTTAGAAGAGGAATTTATAGTCGTTAGATAAAATATTCAGTGAAGGTATTATACAGGAGAAAAGGTTGAAATGAGCTTTGAAAGAAAAAGATAATTTAAGTAATATGAAACAAGACATTACAGTTGAATATTGGTTTGCTCTTTAGGATGATCTGCACAGGTGGTAGGAATTCCAGGTATAAGACACAAGGTATCCTTCTCTGAATACAACCAAATCAGTTGTTAAAAAGATGTGTATTTAAGCTTAGCCCTTTTACCCAACCTGTTTTTGACAAACGTGAAAAAAATATTAGTTGATGATTTTCACTGGTTGAGTCTGCATGTGGCAGTGTTTGGAAACAAGATATTAGGCAGGGTATGTTCTGCTGCTATTCAGAACTCAGAACATGGAGTGTCACATCCAACTTGAAGAAGATTCTGCATAAGGGATGAGGAACACTGGGGAAAGGAAAAATGTAAAAGACAATGAGGTCTAACTATAAGAGTGACTTTCAGAGCATAAAAAGGAAGTGGCCAGATAACATGCTTGAATCCTTCTTTACAGATTTTTCACTTTAAAATGAGACAGTGATGCAGACTTGTTTTGTAGCATGAACAGCTCTCAATCTCCAGGTCCATGTTTATTTATTCCAGTAAATCTCCTCCAATATAGATGCTCTTATATTATCTAAGGGTATGTTTTTTCCCTGTTTTCCACATTGATCCATGTTCTGTATATCCTCTAACATCTGGTCCAAGCCTGGCTTCTTTAGTAAATCTTTTCATAGCCAACCCAAATTCATATAGTTCTAGTTTGTTATTTCTTTTCTGTTGACAACTAGGATATGTACACTTCCTTATCCAACATAACATGTTTTCTAGGCAAATGTATTAATGAATCACATACTTTATAAATCTCATATTTATCACCAAGGCTATTTATAAGGTAATTCTAGTCTCAATTCACTGAAACTCTTTTCTGTTTAAAAAGACACTTCTAAAACTGTTTACCCTTCAATCTTCTCAAGCTCATAGCTAATCTTTGACACTTTCCCTCAAACTTGAAGTTCTTCCCTTCTTCATCACTGAATTAATTCCATTACCTTTTTGCTTCCACATAATTTAAACACATAAGTAATGTAAGGTCTCTAATGCGTTCCCTGAAGATATATTTCTGCATCATAATGTTCTACTTAGATCATAAACTACTCAAGGTCAATGCGAATGCCTATTTAACTCTCTTCATGTTCTTCTTACAGCAGCATGTACTATGAGATCCTGAATAATTGTCCTCATGAAAAAGTAGTCGAAGGTATTTTTTTCTCCTTTGTATTGGAAAGAAAATCAAGGTTAAATTAAAAAGTTATTAGAACCAGTTGAAGTTTAATGAGAAAACACTATATTGTACCTAGGTATTTGCATTTCTTTATATCTTGACTCAAGATTAGCTTTCTTTTAAAAACATGTTAATAAATGCTAATAACTACTATGTAGTCAGATTTATGCCATAATATTAAGGAATAAGTACATTTTAATTTAAAAAATTACAATTCAGGATATGGATGATATCCTTTGCTTAGAATTTTACAGAATCAAAAAAAAAAAAAAAAGGACACTGATTTTAGAGGTAAAATCACTGGAGGACTGAGAATATCAGGGCTGGCATCTCATATTGGCAATCAGATTTTTAGAGGGGCAGGATCCCCCAGAGCATGTGACCTTTTCAGAGTAAATATGCAGCTAACTTTGACATGCCAGATTAAGACAGTCCTCATGCAGTCTAGTGGTTGACAATGTATATTCCAGAAACTGAGAGTTAAGTTGAATTTTGACACTAATATTAATCAGACAGCTGTGCAGTGCCCCTACTCACGCAGTTTGTTACTGATGGAATTATCGAGACTTTACTGAACCAATTAATCTGACCACTTTGCTAGCTTCTTATTCCTCAAGCACAAAGGATTCACAAGATCAGATATTACCTGTGTCCATATTGCCTTCCTCTTAGGACATTTAAAGTCATGCTTGGGCATAGCAATAGCATATTCAAGGTTTGAATGGAAAGACCTGCAAGCAAATCAAATGAATAAGTGTTCTTTAAGAAAACTTGTGCTTAGCCTGGGCTTACAAGTTGTGCTTATTCTATATTATTCTGTAGTGTCTTTAGGTCTCTAATTTTTTCTGGAACTTGAAGACTGATTCAGAGAAGATAGCACAGACACATATATGCACACACACAGAGATATAAAAATAAAATTTTGACATCAGTCTGTCAACTTTTATGAGTATTATTACTTTTAAAGAAAATCTTATATGTTGAGTACATTCAGTCATTCTCTACTGAAATTAGAATATGTCTTTCAAGACCATGATTTCCTTTTTTAACCTAAATCACTTTCACTCTCCTCTTTTCTTCATGAATTCTAACCACAGGATCTTTTTTTTGTTTGTTTTTGTTTTTTTACTTAGCATTTGTGCAAGGTGATCATCTGCCTAAACCATACTTGCCTGGCTCCTACTCAGTCCACAGATATCTGCATGAAGGTCACTCTCTCACTTATGCTTTTGGTTCTGCTGACAGCTTGAATCTAATATAGATAGACTTCTCTTATTACTTTCTTTCAAAGCACAATGTTCTTCATCTTTTTCATATTCACCAAAATTGTGTTTCTTCAATTTTATGTTTCTGTGATTTGATCTGTATGCAGTGACATTTTATACCCCACTATGGACCCCTCATGCCTGGGACCCGGCAGGTCCTCAATAAACATATAATGGCCACACTGACTTCTTGACTAAGCTGTCACACCAGCACCTCCTGCCTAGGCATTGAACTACCCAAATATGACAAGAAGGGTGGAGAGTAGAAGAACACTGAATATTGATATAAGATAATATATCTTGATATAAGATAATATATTGATATAAGATAATACTGATATAAGATAATATGACAAGAAGGGTGGGAAGTAGAAGAACACTGAATATTGTTATAAGAATACCTGAGGTGTAGGCTCTGGTTAGATTTAGAAGCAGAAGAGGACATTATGTCTCTATTCTTGGTCCAGTCCCTGGGACAACATGTCACGTCTTACAGAGAAGTGAGTTACAGGCAGACAAAAACTTAAATCACTCTATTGACAATGGACTTTTTGGAACTCAAGACTAGGTGGATAAAGTCAAGGGATTGAGGAGAGGGGCTCCCTCTGCAGATCCTCAAGGAAGAAACTAGAGTGCATGACAGTGTCTGTGTACAGCAGTGGTCCAGCGGTTGATCCAACTATGCTATCCAGAAATGAACATTCTCACAGAGGCAACAGGCAGCTGTGCAAGGAGCAGAAGACTATAAGTAAATGAGTTGCTGAACATAATATATCTCTGAGGATTCCCCAAAATAGCAGAATTATTGAGGGGACAGCTTTGATATCCATCCTTCAGCTATGTCAATTGATTGTCACAGACTAGGAGAATTTAGGTAGGTTTACATGAATGAATATGAACATGTCTTGATCTATCATTATTTTGATTCTAGCACACACTTTCATTTTGTTTTTATTTTTATGTTGTAATATTTATTTAAAATAACAGGATGCTTTTTATAATCTCTGTCAAAACATACTTGCCAGCTACTCATTGTGCAGCAAGTTGAGATATATTCACCATTACTTGGGAATTTACTAACTTATCTGTGTTTAATGATATCTGTCCTTCCACTGAAATACTGGATAAGTCATTAACATTTGTAGCTACTTAACTTGAATTCCTAAATATCACAGTGCCTTCAAAAGGCACGTGGCAGATGTCTTGGTAAAACAAAAGTTATTATGTGACGGTTCACAACCTCTTACATACCAAGCAAAGCAATACAGGAAGAAGAAATTGACAAATCTTAGGAACCGATCACAACATTTTGATTAGGCTGTGCCTGATCAATGCATCATGAAGAACTATCATGGTAGTTAGACTACAAACATCCATGTGCTTTTTGGATAAAATTTCAGATAATTCTTTTTACTCCTATTGATAGGTATTTCTTTTAAAAAGAAAAAGATAAATATATGACTATAAATTTCACCAAACAGGAAATGCAAATAATAAAACAAGAGTGTTCTATGTGCTGAAACATTATGTCTACTGTAAATCTGTCACACCCAATTTTCCTGGGTTATTAGAAGCTGCCTGTCCTTTTGATGTCATGTGTCACTGCCAATGTCCCAAGACACTTTGATATCTGGATGAGAAGAAGCTTCTACTAAACCTGAGATTGTCACATGAAACTCACATGCTATTTTATAAATAAATCTGTGTTAAAGGTTTTTTTTAAGAGTGGAAAGAGTATATTTAATGAATAAAATTTTATTTAATTTTAATACACTGTTTAAAAGTAAATTGACAATATTAATGAAATGCAGTGAGGGGGGGTCTATGTATGCAAACATGTAGTTCTTCCTATTGTGTTATATGTCATTATAAATTGTGGAATTCAGCATTATAGCTGAAGTCTTGGGAGTACATGACCATGAGCCAGGCTTAGGATAAGATCAAGGTAAGAATGTAGCCTTGGATCTGGAGGCTAAGACTGGATAATATCAACAGGGCTCCAACTAAGCAACAAAAGCTTTGAGGTTGAAGCTTAATAGAAGAGCTGTCAAGATGAGTTATGCTCTAGGATTAGAAACCTGTCAAGGGGTGGATCAAGAAAGGTGCCGACCTAAGACCCTGAGGAAAAAAAAAATACAACTACTAGGTCTTGGATCAGAACGGAACCTGGGATCCAGGAAAATGTTTGGACTGGGTTGGCAGATATCTATGACTCTAATGAAATCTTTCAGATTAAATATCACAGAATTTCCCTCACCGTTATCTTCTGTTTTTAAGGTCCCAAGGGGTCACTATCAATTAAAATGTTCATATTTCTTTCAACTATGAAAGTTTTTGCTCTCTGGTGCACGTCAGGACTGTTTTCTTAAGCAATGGATTAATTTATTGGTCAATTCATCTATTTATCTGGCAAACATATATTAACAGGCTATTTAGAACTCCCATAAAAAAGAAATAAAATCCTTGGCCTCAAGGAACTTAGAGTTTAGTGAGAAATACAAATATGAAAGCAATATAAGTGGAGTATTTCTCTATAGGCCAGCTAAGTATAAATAGTTTTTGATTTCTTAATGATTTTTTTTGTTTGTTTTACTTAAATTTACAAGACTGTCTGCATTGGATTATTTCTCTGGAGCAAATTAAGAGTCTGAAAACATTTTTTTCATTTGTTTATTGGATTTAACTGGAGCCTTATGGAAGAAGATTGAAGATACATGAAATAAGAGCAAAGAAAGACTTGACAGAGGCAGAAGGGCTCTAGCACTCTCAATAACACTGAAGTCTGTCATATGATGAATATGCAAGAAAGTCTGATGAAAAAAATGTCTTCACAGATGTGGAAGCCAAGCTCCTGGACCTAAGAGAATGCTTTCCTACCATCTGTCACCTGAGCTGAGAGGATAATTGCTGACTTCTGTGTGAGAATCTGCTTCTAAATGCAGCTGGATGGCCGTCTCTCTTAAATTGCCATGCCCAGAAGACCATGACTTTCTGTTGTTCCCATGCAACCCCAAAGGTCCTGCCTTAGATTAATATTCCTGTTCGGTGAATGTGTACTGAAAATGCCATTATCTTTCTTGACAGACAGATGTCCTGGAAATCCTAATGGCATTCTCAAAAGACTGAAATTCTTTACAGATCAAATTAAATTAAAAATATAAAGGCAATATTTTAGTCAGGAATCAAATTCCTGAAGAATCAAGACCAAAGTAGACATTGTATCATATCATCTTTTAGAAGACAGAGGATGGTTATAAATAAATTTATATTTTCCTCCACTCCATCCTATGTTCCTTGCCAAGTGTTTCTATCATTACAAAAGAAAATCAAGAAGGTAGAGCTTTAAATTCTAGTTGGATTACTGTCTTTTATGATCCATGTAAAATATTACTCCTCCATGAAATTTTCACTTACAATTTAAGTGCAGATTAATCTGTATGTATGAAAAAAAGGCCAAGTCTAAAAGATAATTTCTCTCTTCCTCAGTTGATAAAAAATGATACATATTCAACTCAAATAAAGAAGATGTGCGAAGGCACAATGTCCTTCAAAGGCAAGCAAACCAGACATAGCTTGAAAAAGGTGAGCCTTGCTGTGGGGAACCATATGACAAGTATCAAAAACAAGAAGGAATCTGGTCAAGAGGAGAGAATGGAAGAGTAAATTTTAAAGTAGTAACTTGAGCTTGAGCAATGATCCAAAATGGAAATTTTCTAAGAATCTATAAGAGACCACAAACAGACAGAGCCAGTCATGCATGATAATATTTCAGAAAGAACAATCTGCAGTTCATTGAATACACATTGTTCATCTGACTCTTGCAATGTTATGGTCTCTTTTGCTGGAGCTAAAGGTAGAAGTCCAAGGAAAAATAATTCCAAATATAGACATATAGCAAAGATAAATACAAAGCTTCTTCTCCCTTGTAGTAACTGTAGGTCAATTAGAATGGTATGTGGCAAAATTCAAATAAATTTGTGCCCATAAAAGGTAAAAATAAGTCATGGAATTAGTCAAGATACCTTTGGTTGTTAAGACCAGAATCAAACACACACTCTCTCAAGTGAAAAGGAGAATTAGTTGACCCATTTAACCAAATCACACATACACATACTATGGAAGGAGAGTCAGCTTCAAGGTCGACTGAATATAGTTCACCAGTTGTGTGTGTGTGTGTGTGTGTGTGTGTGTGTGTGTGTGTCTGAGAGAGTGAGAGAGATAGAGACAGAGACATAGAGGGAGAGAAGGAACGACATAGACTATAGTACTCATTATAATGCCCTTCTTCTCACTGAAGATTGTGTGTTGGCTTCAATTTTTCAGGGCTCTGCACATGGTAGGAATGATGGTCATTTACAGCTCTGGGGTCACAGCCTTACAACTTTCTATTCAAGGGGGGAAAAACACCTTCTTTCTTCTAGGGAATATAAAAAAATTCCCAGGAGTTGTCTGATTGACTTTTCATATTCTTTGCTGTCCCTGAGTTAATATCTGTGGCCACAGAGGTAGGCTGTTTTTGGCCTGCCTGGTTCCCATACTCATTCTTATGGGCAAGCAGGCATGCTGCTATGATTGGAAACCCAGCTGAATTAATTTGGACAAGAGAGCTCCTTCAAAGGTAGTAAATATAGTTTGTCTAGAGGACAGCAAAAAGGGAATTTTTCCATAAAATCCAACAGATTTTCTCCATAAACTTATAGAAGATCGAGTTGCCAACTGCACAAAAAAAAGTGTGGTTCAAGAATGCACTTCTAAATGCTGATACCAGGCTTATTCGGATAGTCCTGAAGTGTCGTCTTTAAGTATGTTTCTTCTTTTTTTTTTTTTTCAGTTGAAGTCTCACTCGGTCGCCCAGACTGGAGTGCAGTGGCTGCTCCCGGCCACCACAGCCTCGCCTGCTGGGCTCCGGGGATCCTTCCGTCTCAGCCTTCCGAGTAGCCGGAATTACAGGCATGCGCTACCACGCCGGGCTAATTTTTTGATTTATTGTAGAGCTGAGGTCTCGCTGCCCAGGCGGATCTCGAACCCGCGGGCTCAGGCAATCCACTCACCTCAGCCTCCCAAAGGTGCGGGATTACAGAGTGTGATGTGTACCCTTTTTAACCCTGTGTTTTATTTGAATTCCCTCTTGATTCCATTCTTCTTCCTGGTTTCATCTTGTAAACCCTGCCTTTAATTATCTCCTATGATTTTGAGTCATAGTGTTTCTCTCAGTCAGCCTAGTCTCTGAAAAATATACATAGTTATTTATATATCCATTACTGTTGGCCAATTCTTTTACCATCCAAGAAGAGAAGTCAGTGGCATTTTTCTTTCTACCTACTGACTGCTCCTGAAATTTAATATGTAAGTTGTAAAATAGTCTTCCAGGCTTAGTAAGTTCTGCAAGCAATAGTTGAGCAGACACTGTGTAGCATGAAATTTGTATCACATAGTGTCCTGTGCAAATAACATGTCTTAACAAAAATGGGAGATTCCTCCACCACCAAGAAACAACAGTTTTCAATTTGTAAGTAAAAATTCATGCTTTGTTTATTCATCTTTACCTCACTAACATGGACATGGCTAGTTATGTGTATACACACACAGAGAGCACATGTATTTATGTATGTATGTAAATGCAACCTGTTAAAATGTTTCTAAAGCAATATCATGTAGAATACAGGTGGTTTTTAGGGAGTCATTATAAATGGCATCCTCTTCAGCAGAGGGTTTATCAAGGTTTCAGGTTCAATTCTAGAGAAACTGTCCGTGTAACAGACCTAAGCTTGCCCTTTTTGGTTTGTATGTGTGAGATATGTTTAAATAGAGTTGATTGACTGTTTTCGGTTACATTAAATCAGTGACCCCTTAGTCTGGGTGAGTCTCTAAGAACTGCTATTTTTTTAAAAAAGCTCCCAAGTTTAGAAACCACTAAGTAAGATGGCAATTAGATTTATCATAGCTAATTAAATAGTCATTTTTGAATCCTTATATTGCTCCTGGGTTTTGATAGCCACTGCAGTATATACACCAGTGGAGGAAACAAATTTCCTTGGAATTTGTTCATACTGATTCCTCTGGCCTCAGTGTTTTTTTGTAAACTCCCATCAATGTTTTTTTTAATCTTTTGAGATCCAGGTAAAATGGCACATTCGCTGTGATACCTTCTTTATGGCTCATTGGTTTAGGCTGCTAGATTTAACAAATAAATTGTAGGGTACCCAGTTACATTTGAATTTCAGATAAACAGTAATTTTTATTTTTAAGATTTTCATATTACCATCATTATTATTATTATCACAAGTATGCCCCAAACATTGTGTGGGGCATCCTTATATCTACTATGTATTTATATAGTCTATCTGATTTTCAAAAAATTCAAACTTGATTGGACAACCTATATTTTATCTGGTAAAGCTACCTTAGGGATTATATTACTTTACTAGGACTGCCAAAACAAAATACTACAGACAGGGTGGGTTAAACTACAGAAATGTATATTCTCACAGTTATGGAGCTAGAAGTCTGAGATCAAGGTAGCAGCGAGACTGATTTCTTCTGAGGCTTCTTTCATTGACTTGCAGTTGGTTGCCTACCTCTCATGTCTTCATGTGGTCTTTTCTCTGTACTGAGCATTCTTGGTATCTCTTCGTGTGTGTCCTAATCTCTTTTTATAAGGAGACAAGTTATATTTAGTTAGGGGACTATCCTTGTGACCACATTTAGCTTATTTATCTCTTTGAAGGAACTATCTCCAAACTATATCCATATTATCACATTCTAAATACTAGAAGTCAAGAGTTCAGCATGTAACTTTTGGGAACACAAGTCTATAACAGGTGAATGTTATCTCCACTGATCTGATCAGGGACTCAAGTTTATTATCATTATTCCTTCAATGTAATGTTTTTGAGCATTCCTTGTCTCTCAAGCACTGTTCTGGTAAACATAAAGGCCTTCCCCTGCACAGAGGGAGCTTATATTTTGGGTGAGGGAGTCAAATAATCAAGAAATCAATTAATATGCAGATAGTGTCTATTTTCTTGTATATGCCTCTTGACCACACCGAGGCGCTAGATTATTTTTCTGAGCTCTGCTGTTTCTCTTTTTGTCTTCATATATTCTGTGCCTCAGCCAAAGCATGACGTACCCACAAATTCATTAAACATGATCTTTGATTGCATGTCTTTGGAAAAAAGGTGGCCAGTTCCCCAAATTTCCAAATGTGTTGAGCAACATACTCCTCCATCTTTTCTGTACACTTTACTAGGTTTCTTTGTAAATGCAGTTGCAGTTGTAAAATCATTTCAAAACCAAACTCTGACTTCTGTTTTGTGTCATTTTGAACTACTTTATGTTTGCTCTTTTAACACCTCAAAACCCAGTTTCCTGGAGAAGATGGAAGAGAAAAAGGTAGCAAGTGTTACTGAAATCAGATTGTACAGAAAGACACAATTTTTAGTTGTTGGAAATTTCTTTATGTGTTTTTTTGTGTGTTTATTTTGTTCTGTTTTTTCTGAAAGATGGCATGATTCTGACTGAAGAAAATCAGGATTAGGAGAAAAGCAAAGTAAACATACTTTCAGCTAGGACAAAAACTTGAGTTCAAGAAATGGGAGTAAAATCCTACAAAGTGTTGCCACATATGTGAAATTCAGAGCATGCCTATTGAGGGCCTGAGGTCAGGAGATTTAGCAAAGGAGGATTCCTCTACACATCACCTTTGTGTTTGGAGAAGTCCTCTTCACGTTTACAATCAGTGGGTGGCTATTCAACTTATGAAGGCTTTTGTTGCTGCTGTCATTGTTTTCTCTCTCTCTCTCTCTCTCTCTCTCTCTCTCTCTCTTTCTTTTATTTTAGCAGCTCTCAGTCACCAGGAACTGCAAGTGAATTTAAAGTAAAAGATATTTCTCTCAAATGCTTTCAATTTTCTGGTTCCTCAGCCCCTAGCAAATGTCTCATTGTGTTCAACTAATATTTACAACGTTTTGCAACACAGCTATTTTATATTATTTTCAAGGTTACATTCCCCTGCCTTGCTATGAAAACTCCTTAACTATATAGATAGATTATCCAGATGTATACAAATGAGACCCTTCTTAGATTCAAAGACACTCATAAATAAGAGAAATGTGGTATTTTCCTCTTCTACTAAAGTCTTCCAAATCTCATAAGCTTGAGATAGATCTGTGACCTTGCCACCACATAAAGGCCTGTATTTAGAAGACGAAGGATGTTTGCTCATTCACCCAAAGCAATATTATATAGTGAACCTCCAACCTTCAGCAGAAAGGGATGCAACAACAATATAAGATTTGTGAACTATGTACCAAATTACTATAATATGTCCCCTGTTGTGTTTTTACAACAATTTCACTGTGATGAGTACCTGAGTATAAATAAGGCCATAGACTTGGACTTCAGCCATGAAATCGTTGCGTGCAAACTGAACACACACAAGAAGGTGTTCAGGAAAAGGCTCTGGTTGTGATTGGGGAGGCTGAGTGCTAGAGAATAGCAAGTTGAGGAGGAGCCAGGCAACTTCATAATTTTTGATGCAGCTTCCAGTCAATGGCTTGATTTCTTAGAAAGATCTGGACTAACTTAAGAATATGGCAATAATAGTACATGTCTCTAGAAACCCTTAAACAGAATATGTTGTGATAACCTTGAGACAGATCTGTAGATAAGATACAGTGTCCTGGAAGTAGACTCACTTCAGGTACATAAAGACAGGAGCAAAAAAGATATGAAGAAATTTTCCTAAGGGTGCCCATATGAATTTGCCTTGTATGAGAGCTGTTTGCTGTAATGCAGCTCTAAGCCTGAAAGAAACATAAACAATAGGATATCTTTATATTTTTATGCCCAACATCATAATATGCTATTATGTCCAACCACCACGAACCTGAAGAACAAATGGATTTTCCCCTATGATAGTTAATCAAGAACAAATGAATCTGGACACTTTCCTAAGAGCCTGCAAGACCTTACAGAAACAAAGAGATGAAACAATAGAGATAGCAGAGAAGGAAGAGAATGGCTATGGACTAAGATTGGTTAAACGTCCTTGAGTAAAAACGTAGGTTTATGCCTGTATTTCATCATTACCTTCTTTTGCCTTCTTCAGAAAGTAAAATGACACATTTTTTTTTTCTGAAAATACAAAAATCCAGCAGAGGCGTGTGTGTGTGTATGTGTGTGTGTGTGTGTGTGTGTGTGTGTGTGTGTGTGTGTGTTTTCAACAGGGAACATCGAATTGCAATCAGCAGATGTTGCATACTCTTCTCATTAATTGCAGAGATGTCCTTAGAAAGGGTCGTATAGTCTCTGGTATATATCAATTAAGAAAAATAGACAATACCCACAGTCCATCAACTTTTGATACGAACAAAACCCAAAATATACTGTATTGGGGGATCAGGACTCAAATGGTGACCTTTTTCTTAAAGGGACTCATAGGACATTAAAAAACTCATAGGACATTAAAAAACCCAGTTTGTTTTCTGAGCTTAAAGCAAACAAACAAAATTAGCTGAGATCCTATTTGTGCATTTGAGAAATACTGTCCAGAGCAAATCTAACGCAATAATGTGATTGGATTAAAGACTTTTTTTCCAAAACATCTTAACATATTCACATCTGTTTTATATAACACTAAAAGTTTGGGCTTTAAGTCTAGATAAGTGTTCTAAAAAGTTTTCCAAAATCAAGATGAGTTTAGAGAATGAATATGACACTACTTTGCAAAATAGATGACACAAAAACTCTTGCAAAGACTACTTCACTTTAGATGTTCATTTGCAATCACCTGAAAATTTTTAGTAACAAGAAGGCATTTCCTTCAACATTTTTTTTCTTTCCTTTTGGTCCTTTCTGGTCTTGGAATTGCAATATTAGTTGGAGCAAATCTTAACCTGTGAACAGTAAACTGATTTTCGTGACATTCTGTTTTACTAGCTATTTCTCTGGTAGCTATTTTCTTGAATACATTTCTCTTTCACAAGTTTTTAAAATTTTAGGACATTAAAAAACTCACATAGATTCCTTGAGAAATGTTAAGTATGCTTAGTTACAGAGAAATATAGGAGGAGGGGAAACATGGCATACGGTAATTTTTAGTAGATTTTAGTTTTTAGATTTACACCAAAATTGAGAAAATAAGTACAAAAACTTCCCATATATCTGCCACCCATTTTTCCTTATTATTAACATATTATACTAGTAAGAAACATGTGTTACTATTAATCACTCAATGTTGATACATTATTATTATTATTAAAATTTTTCATTCTTTTCAGGATTCCTTAGTTTTTTCCTAAAAGCTTTTTTTTTTTTTTTCTCCCAGGATCCTGTCCAGGATACCACATTACATTTAGTTGTCTTATCCCCTTAGTCTCTTCTTGGCTGTGAGAGTTTCTAAGAAGTTTTTCTTGTTCATTTTCTGTCTTCTTGATATCTTGACTTTTTTGAGAAGTACTAGTCAGGTATTTGTAGAATGTCCCTCAATTGTGGTTGCCTGATGTCTTTCTCATGGAGTTGCGGGATTTTGGGGAAAAGACCTCAGATCTAAAGTACCATTTTCATTACATTGGATCAAGAGTGTACACTATCAACATGACTTATTGTTGATATAAACTTTGATCACCAGGATTACGTGCCATTTATCAGATTCCTCCATTGTGAAGTAACTCTTTATTCTGTGTTAACGTACACCTCTTTGGAAGGAATGACTATACACTGTGCACAATTAAGGAGATTTCTGCTCTGCCTCCTCAAAGGCAGTGTGTACATATATTATTTTGAATTTTTCTGCAAGAGAAGTTTGTTCTCCCTATTATTTAATTAATATTTATTTCAGATCTACATGGACTCGTGGTATTTATTTTATAATTCAAATTATTACTCAATATATTAAAATTTATTTTGTTGTTCAAACTTTCCCAGTTTTGGTCACTGGAAGCTCTTTTAGTTTGTTTATGTGTCCCTTGAATATAAGCCAATCGTGGGAATTTTTGTTTGTTTGTTGTGTTTTGCTTTATATTTGGGCACTTCCTTATTTTCTGGTGCTACGAGATATTTCAGAGTCATCTTATATATTTACTGCTCCATTCCTTGAATCGGCCATTTCTCCAAGGAATCCTAGTCCCTTTCACTGGAGAATGGTATTAGAACTTGAGATCTGAACATTAGACATGCTTGTGCCGTCACTTGTGGGCTTTATCATATGACAGAACAAGGAAATATATTTCTGTTTAGGAATTTATGGATATAAGCATTTATATATATATATCTACATGTAAGCATGTATATTTTTAGTGCTGTTATTATTGTTATTCTTTTATATGTGTAGAATCAGTAGTTATGATGGTTCTTTCATTTCTTATAGCACTGATTTGCAACTTTTTCTCTTTTTAAATTTTGTTAACCTGGCTAAATGTTTGTCAATTTTATAGATCGTTTCAAAGAACCAGGTTTTCGTTTCATTGATTTCCTGTATTCCTTTCCTGATTTCAATTTTACTGTTTTCTGCTTTACTTTTAAAATATATATATAAATATAATTTTCCTCTATTTACTTTATATTTAAATTGATATTCTTTCTTTAGATTCCTAGTATATAATTAGAATAATGAATTTAAGCCTTTATTCTTTTCTAATATGTGTATTTAATGTTATAAATTTTTCTCTAGGTATTATTTTTTCTGTATCATACAAATTTTGATAAGTTGCATTTTCATCTTATTTTAGTTCAAAATGTTTTCTAATATTATTTAGAAGTGTGTTACATTCTCCAAAGATTTGGGAACTTTTTTAGCTATGTCTCTGTTATTGATGTCTAGTTTAACCCTATGTAGTCTGATACCATATTTCACATAATTTCTATTCTTCTCAATATTATGGTGTGCTTTGTGGCTCAGAGTGTATGCTATGTTGGTGAATATTTTAAGTGACTTGAGACAAATGTTCTGTTGTATGGAGTATTCTGCATATGTCAATTAGATCAAGTTGATTTAAAGTGTTATTTAGGTAAACTGGATTGCTATTAATTTTCTTCCTGCTTGATTTAGCAATTGCCAAAAGAGGAGTATAGAAATCTCTAGCTATACTAGGGAGTTTGTTTATTTTTCCTTTCAGTGATGTCTGTTGGGTCTTCATGTATTTTAAAGCCCTGCTGTTAGGTGCAAACATGTGAAGGATTGTTATATAGTCTTCGATATCTGATTATAGCTTCTTAGATATCTGACCACTTTGTCTTTTTTGCATTGTCCATCATTATCCAGGATCATTTTCTTTGTTCTAAAGTCCTCTATCTCTGACATAAACAGCTATTAATTAATAGCTCTTGTAACTATCTCTTGCTTAGATATTAATCTGTGCTTTCATAAGAAAATGAATTTGTGTTGACAACGTATAGTTGAGCCTTATTTTGGCATTTACTCTGATCTGTTTTTTAATTGGTGGATTTAGACCATGAACAATGAAAGTGATTATTATTGTATTTGTTTTGATATCTACCATGTTTGTAAATGTTTTTCTTTGCTGCACTTAAAAAAGAAAATTCTCTTTCTGACTTCTCTGAATTTAACAGAAAATTTTACATGTTTCTACTTTCTTTCCCTTCTCAGTATAACAACTGTACTTCTTTTAAATTTAGTTTATTAGTAGCTGACTTAGAGTTTTCACTATATGGTTACAACTAATCTATTTCCACTTTCAAATAATACTATACCACTCATTCCAGTACTTTAAAACAGAGAATTCCATTCCCTTAAACAATGTTTTTCACTTATCTTTTTATTATAATCAGATAATGCACTGGTACTGTAATTACCTTAAACAAATATTTTTTGTTATCAATTAAAATGTTTATTATACTTTCTCTTATATCTTCTCTAATGCTTCTTTATTTTTATTTATTTTTTTTTTTAAGTGAGAAAGCAGGATTTATTGAGAAGACAGAAAAACTCCCACGGTGGGAGGGGACCTGGAGGTATTGCCCCTAATGCTTTTTTTTTTTTTTTTAATGTAGATCTAGTTGTTTGACCTATAGCATTGTTCTTTTATTGCTGATTTGTTGTTGTTCTATTTTGTTTAGCTCAACATTTCTTATAGGCTAGCTTTGCCGGCAATAAAATCCCTCAAATTTTGTGTGAGAAAATGTTTATTTATTATGTATTTTTGAAGAATACATTCCTGGATATAAAATTCTAGGTTGTTATATATTTTTAATACTTCAAATGTTTTGTTTCCCTTTCTTCTTGCTTGCATTATTTCTAACAAAAGTCTACTGTATTTTGTATCTTCTTTCCTCTGTAGGTTAAGTGATTTTTAACCTCTGGTCTCTTTCAAAATTTTTGCTTTGTCTTTGGTGTTCAGCAGTTTGAATCTGGCATTCCTAGATGCATATTTTTGATATTTGCCTTGCTTGATGTTTTATAAGCGTCCTAAATCTGTGGTTTGATTTCTAGTATTAATTCTGGAACTTTCTTAGCCATTATTATTTTTTTCCTTTTCTACTTTGTTGCTTCTTTCTCCTTCTATTTTATTAATTTTCATGTTACATTTTAAAAAATTGTCTCACAATTATTGAATAAATTATCTTTTTTCAGCCGGGCTCAGTGGTTCAGCCTGTAATCCCGCGCCTTGAGAGGCTGAGGTGAGTGGATTGCCTGAGCCCGCGGGTTCGAGACCCGCCTGGGCAACTTGGTGAGACCTCATCTTTACAATAAATCAAAAAACTAGCCAGGCGTGGCAGCGCGGGTCTGTAATTCCAGCTACTTGGAAGGCTGAGGCAGAAGGATCTCCGGAGCCCCAGTAGGTCGAGGCTGCGGTGGCCAGGAGTGGCCACTGCACTCCAGTCTGGGCGACAGAGTGAGACTCCAACTAAAAAAAAAAAAATTATAATAATCTTTTTTCATTTTTTTAGTTTTAATTTTTATTTCAGTTAAGGGAGTTTTTATTGACATATCTTCTGGGTCCTTGATTATTTCCTCAGTCATTTCCTGGCTATGAATAAACATGTCACATATAGATTATTCTTTATTGCTCTTATAGTTTTTAAAAAAAATTTAGAATTTCTTTGTGTTTTTTTCTTAGAGTTTTTATCTTTCTTCTTAGATTAACCTTCTGTTTTCTATGTTATCTCCTTTTCAGTTAACATTCTTAATGTATCCATCATAATTTAAATTCTTTGTCTGATAATTCTAATGTCTCTGCCATACCTAAGATTGGTTATGATCTTGCTTTGTCTCTTTAGATGGTCTCCTTTTCTGCCCACAGGTGCTTGTAAACTTTTTGTTGGAAGACGATGTTATATACTGATAATAGGAACTGAGTTAAAGAAGACTTTAAGTGGGGTTTTATGTTAATATGGTAAGAAATTAAGTTGTGTGTGATTTCAACTGTAGTTGTAGCTACTGGGCTACTCAAATTATTTTAGTGTTTGTTTTTCTCCCTGTCGCCTTTGGATATACCTAAGAACTTCATCTTATTTAAATCTAAGCCTTGCAACCACATAATCTGTAACCCACAATTATTTATCAAGGAGCCTTGTTAAAGTGATGATGAGTGAGAGGAGGGGACATTCTACAAAATTATGATAGAATCAGTCTTTTATCAGACCTGCATCCCTTGGCTGTAATCCTTACAAATGTAATAAGTGTGATTATTAAATTTATATAAATTTGGAAGGTATTTTTGGATGAAATTAACATTTGAATCAGTGAAATCTGAGTAAGCAGGTTGTCTTCCATTATGTGGATGAGCCTCATCTAATCAGTTGAAGGCATAAACAGAACAAAAATATCTCATTCCTTGGAGAAAACAGAATTCTCCAGCAGACTGCTTTTGGATCTATCTGCACAATTTACCCTCTTGTGTCTTTCCCCGTTGACCTTTAGACGAGAACTGTGCCATCATTTCTCCTGGGTCTTGAGCTTGCCCACTACAGATCTGGGCTTACCAGTATTCATAATTACAAAGGTCGATTCCTTATAATAAGTCAGTCAATCAGTCACTCTCACTCTCTCTCTCTCTCTCTCTCTCTCTCTCTCTCTCTCTTTCTCTCTCTCTTTCTTCCTTCTCTGTATTGCTTCTGCTACTGTGGAGAACCTTGACTGCATGTCCAAAATGGTTACTTTCCTCTTTCCCTACCACAGACAAAAGACAATTTTCCTTGGCTTGACAAACATGATAATTTTCACCATGATAATTATTTAAGGTACCTGTGGGTTAAAACCATAAAAGTGTGAGACTCTATATCTGCAACTCCAGGAATTTCTCACTCTCATTTTAGTATACAGTCAATCTTCAGGAATTACTTAAAGTTACCTTTAAGTGTCCCTGCCAGTTTATGTTTCCAGTGGTTTCTGCATTCAGGTAAGCTGATCTCAACCACCTCTACATTTGCTTATCTCTCTAGGTTTTGATGTGGCAGTTTGCTCTGTAACCTCAATTTTCATTGATTTTTGGTCTGTTCAGTTTCTTTTCTTATTGTAAGGATATAAATGATGACTTCCAACTCCTTTACATTTTGGAATTGAAATAATACATATAGATTCAATGTTATCTCTTAGCAAGAGACTATAATTGTAGGGCAAAGGGTTGCTTTACAAATAAATGTAGAGTAAACAAATGCTCTAAATTAGCCATGTTTGTTTAAAAATAAAATAAATCAGCCGGGCTCAGTGGCTCAACCTGTAATCCTGCGCCTTGGGAGGCTGAGGTGAGTAGACTGCCTGAGCCCGTGGGTTCGAGACCCGCCTGGGCAACTTGGCGAGACCTCATCTCTACAATAAATCAAAAAATGAGCCGGGCGTGGTAGCGCGCTCCTGTAGTTCCAGCTACTTGGAAGGCAGAAGTGGAAGGATCGCCGGAGCCCGGCAGGTCGAGGCTGCGGTGGCCGGGAGCGGCCACTGCACTCCAGTCTGGGCAACCGAGTGAAACTCCAACTCAAAAAATAAAAATAAAGTAAATCTATAGGCATTCAACTAATTGGTTTAATCTTATTATTAATTTATATCATATTAAAACTTAGTTTGGGTGGCAATTGTAGATGAATTATTTTTACGAGCCTCAAAGTAAAGTTAAAGATAAACTTTATGTAAGAATACTTTAATTTTTACTATAAAAATAACTTGGAGATATCACAAATGTGTATATGGGACAAAACATATAAAGGGGCATTACTATAATTTAATAATATCCATTAGGTATCTCTCCTAGGGAGACTATTCTGATAAGAGTTTCTTTGAATAAGGAGGTATCTTTTGTTCTTTAAAGCATTCTCTGTCCACAGGATGCAAAACAAATTCACTTGAGAAGTAAAAGCTTCTTTTACTCTTTGTCACTTTATATCTAGTCTTAAGTAGCTCTTTTAATTGTTTATTTTACTTTTCTAAATTATATTTTTTTCTACAGATATCATTAGTACTTACAAAAAGATTTGTAATGTGGATGCTGTCCTTTATTTTCTGCTAATACCTGAAATAAGCCTTAAATTCGTAGTAGTTCCTTGCTCTCATTTATCAACAATTCCCATTTTCAATTAATGCATTGATGCAAAGAAGTTGCCTCTATCCTAATAGACAAAAATAATCTCTTTTTTCCCCCACCAAAGTCAGAAATTGCAGCATAGAGATATCCTTTCCCTTAGCAATAAATGGTTTATGAATGGTATCTTTCTAACTTCTGTGCAAAGTCCAATCATCACCCTATCCATTTATATTTGATAGAGAATAATATTCCTCTTTCTTGAAAATTGAGTATAGCACAGTGAATGTATCTACTGGTTTGGGCTTCTGTACCAAAACGCCATTGACCTCTGTGGCTTAAACAACAAAAAAATTATTTTTCACATTTTCTAGAAGCTGGGAAATACAAGATCAAGGTGCGAGCAGATTTGGTTTCTAGTGAAGACTACTTTCTGGTTTCCAGACAGTAGTTTCATTCCATTTTGTGCTGCTATAACAGAACCCAAGACTGAGATTTCCAATATTAAGGCACCCGCAGGTTTGGGAATTCCAATTGTCAGGTGGCATCTTGAATGTTGCATCTTTCAGAAAGGAGGAATGCTTCATCTTCACATGACAGAAGGAGGAAGGAAAAAGTAGGTCAAACGTATCCCATATATAAGGGTGGAGCCCTCATGACCTAATCACCTCATAAAGTGTGTGTCTTTTAATACTGTTCAATGGCAATTACATTTCACATGAATTTTGAGGGAAATAAACTTTCAAACATAGTGGCCACTTTCTTGCTGTATTCTCACATGGTCAAGAGAGATTTTATTACTATCATATTTCTTTTTATAAGAGTTCCACCATCATGACCTAATTATCTCCAAAGGGCCTCACATTCAAGTCATATTGAGGACTGGAGTGTTAACATATGAAATTTGAGAAGCCATGAATATTCAGAACATTACATTAGAGTTTTTTAAATGACTAAAATTATCCAAAAACATATCTTTGGAATGCCAACTTG
The DNA here is from genome assembly GCF_000164805.1 of Carlito syrichta. NCBI lineage: Eukaryota > Metazoa > Chordata > Mammalia > Primates > Tarsiidae > Carlito > Carlito syrichta. Next base: position 1,946,413 of record NW_007248390.1, read on the forward strand.
TTCCAAAGTGGCTATAGGGAACGTTGAAACAACCAAAGAAAGAGTAGATAATTGCTTTGAGAAAGCCACACCACCCATTTCTTTTCCCCACCATGGAGATAACTTTCTTATTCATTCATGTCTTTGGGTACATAAGGATGGCCTTGTAAATAGAGATTGAGAACATTTATATATAGGTGTGGACAGGGGACAACATTGAGCTAAGTATTTAAAATTACATAATTACGCTCAAATTTCATATAAGAAAGTTAAAACTGAGTATAGAAACACCGACTTATGGGACATTCACCTCCCCTAGTAAGCAATTTGTTGTATAGCCCTCTCGATATCTTTAAGAATTGTTTTGCTTGGTTGATGATTTTGGGTTGACCATTTTCTCTTTTATCAGGGTTTAGAAAACCAGAACCTTTAGAATCACACAGATGTTCTCCCTCAGAAAATTCTGTGATGCTGAAATTACCGAGATGCAAGAATGATGTGTGAAATCTTTGTGCCTATATTTTTTTCATTATCAGTGCCATCTTTTGCTGCTTTGACAGAGTAGCACATGTAAACAGCTGCAGATGCTGTGTATACAAGATATTACATGAATACATCCGTCATGTATATTATGCATATTACATTTCTCCAGAAACAACATAGGTCTGCCCTAGAACAACCATCCAATGAAAATGAAGTGAGCTGGGCACCTAAAATGGATACAGAAAAAATGGCAATTACAGGATGAAGGCAGGTAAGTATAATTGCTACCAGCTCCACACTGTCTGAAATACTTTAGACATCCTCAAGTCACACAGGGAAGAAGGAGCAAAAAGAGGCAGGAATAATAGTGCCTCATGACCTAAATAGACTCCTTATATTTTGCTCTCTTTTACTTTTATAACTACCCCATGACTTAGCTGCTCATACAATCATTCCTGTTTAAAAGATGAGAGGCTTAAGACACAGGTGTAATGCAAGTCTTTAGTTTGCTAGAGGGATTGATCTCAAAGTCTCTAAGCTCAGTGTTCTTTCTACTTATAAGAAATTAAAATAGAAACTTCTTCAATAAAACCTTGATAGTTGACTCTAGACATAGTAGCGGTCACTGTTAATTTCCCACCTGCACTCATCCTCTCCCCTTTCTGTTTTCTATCAGAAACTCAATGGTGTTCAAGTAAATTTTTCTTTCACACTATTATCACTGTTGATTGAGGGGGTGTTGATCTCATCACAACTCTGTGGGTAGGGCTCCTGTTTGTCTAAGAACAGTAAGACATTACTATTCTCCAAGCTATTCTTTTGTTGTAGAAATGAACAAACAAACTATTTCTTCTCTGAAAAATGTTTCTGGATGATTTTGAGATGATATTTCTTTCTCCCTAAGAGAGATAATTGAGGAGTATGATTCTTTCTCTTTTACAGTGTATGCTTTCCTCAACAACCTTAAACGCATGAGAGAAGACTAAGTGAGTACAGAAGATGGTGCATTGCTGAGATAAGTTGCTGAAACCATGTGAGAGTCTTGATTATATGAGGTCTAAAGAGGCTCCATTTCTGGGTGCTGTGTTTTATAAAAATTCTTTTTAAGTTAAGCCAATTCTAAATCAGTCTCTGTACTTGGATTCAAAAACTTTCTGATAGAATAATATATATACAACTTTATAAATCATGAATGAATGCTACGTTGCCCAGGGTGGCCTAGAACTTCTGGGCACAAATGATCCTCCCACCTCAGCCTCCCAAGTATCTGGAACTACAAATAAAGTTTATTTTTATTATCTAGCCTTTTAAAAAATAAATCTCCAAAGTATGTACTACCATTTTTTTCCAATCAAGTCATATCTTTTTCTTGATACTTCAAAATTTTCGTTTCTGGAAATTTTTTTCATGTTACCCTATTCATCTCACTTTGAATGTTTTTATTATTTTAAATCAGTATATACTCATATTTCAAAAGACGTTACCTTCACAATTCCGCATAGCTGCTACTAGTTAGGCACTGATTTGGCAGTTTTTTGAACTTATCTCAATGCCTTTCCCACTCTATTGAAAGCTCCTGTGAAAAGCTAGGCTTACATTTTTCTTTTTATTTTTATAGCACCTGACACTAGACTCTAAATTCAAAAAGCTTTTAATCAATTTATCCTGATAGCAAATGATATAAAATACTCCCACAGTTACCTGAGTGAAGTAATTATGAAGTTCTTTAGTTTTCTGCTTCATAGATTCAATTCATTTCTTATCATAAAATCTGAATGGAATTGACCCAGAAGAAACATTGGACTAATATTCCCTATATATGATCTGAGTGGAAAGCAAGGACTAAGAAGTGTGGCTGTTTGTCACAAATCTATGTGTCACTTCAATTTTATATTACTTGTATTTTTTTCCCGATCTAACTCTTATTTCTGCCCAGGCCAGTCCAGCCCCATTTTTGTGTCCTTGGGCCTGATGTCCCTCCTGACAGACAGTTCACCTTTGCTATCCAATTTGGGACCATCATCTCCTGACATAGTGCTGTTCTATGAAGGCTCACCTTGCTCCCTTTGGGGCCATGTCCTGTTAATCATCTCCGACCGAATAATAGTGATGTTAATTCTGCAGCCATAATACTGTTGCCTCCCTCCTTAGGACTTCTGGGCTGTTCAGATGGCTAATGTCTTGTTAAAACTTTTTTTACTTATTAATTTTATCTGTGACAGAGCCTGATTAGCTTCTGAATTACTCCGTGCCTATTTTTAGTCTGCCATGCTTCTATCCTTCACAGACAGTTTAATCCCAAAGTATTAATTCGTCTCTATATAATGCTGACTTGTCCTTCTACAGGTATCCTAAATCTTCCTGTTTTCACTCAAGGTCCATCTACCTTGTTTAACTTGCATTCCTTGCCCATTGTTCTTATGGATCTACTTTTCCCTGGATGTGGAAAACTCATTGTTTGGAAGCCATGAGGAAACCAGAGGCCCCCCCATGAAACTATAATCAACACATGCAAGGAAGAATATGAGATTTTTTAAAAAAAATCTGTAATCAATAAGAACTCTGTAAGCAGATAGCCTTACTGTTATGGGAGACTGTTGAGATGCTCTATCCTCAGTTTCAGTGCTCATAAATTCTGCTGTTTAGGAAAAATAATATACATGAATTCAATAGAAATCAATGTAAGATGATTTGGAATAAACAGCCTCTGGAATAAACTGTCTATATCCAAGTGATAAAATATGTGGCCCAAATACTCAATGCTATGTATAGACAGAAAGAATACAGAGGAAAGTGACAGAGAGTTTGTCGGAAGCATCAACAGATGGTTTAGACAGGTGTTATGCTATGAATAATGGCTATGATGCTGAAAAGAAACAAATGCTGAGGAAAGTAGTCAGGATAGGGAAACATTATAAGAGGAAAAATCTGAGAATATAATTAAAATATCATGAGTTTGAGTTGGTAAGAACCATGGAAGGAGTGTAACCAGTGGAAAAGAGGCATAGAATAAATCTTTTTACACAGGAGTTCTACATTGCACTGCATTTTAAGTTGAGGGCCTGGATATATTTATAATAGGACAGGGAGAATTGTAGCTTTAAATCAGATCAGGTGGCTGTAAGTGTTGGACATTCAGATGTTATTATGAAGCCCCATGGAGTCTTCTTTACCCAAGACTTGACCTAAAAAGTGTACTGAAATGTATTATATATACGAAGTGCATACTATCTCTTGACCATTATTTATAAACTTACTTTCATGAGATTCTCAGTCAATGCCATTTTGCACATCTTTCTTTACTCCATTAATTTGGGTTTTCTGACTAACAGCCTAATTTTCTCACTATTGACCCAACCTCCACATACTACTTCATCCTGATCCCAGCTAAAACGTTCTTTCTACTCCTGACTTAATTTCTGTCACCTGATGACTTGATGCACTAGTGTGCAAACCTCAGGCTACTTTTCATCCTGGCTTTACTGGGTCTCTGGGTTCTGCAGACTTTCATTCTATCATCTGCTTCTAAGGATAGTCTTCTATCTGTTCTGAACTACACACACAGATAGAATTTAATAGGTAATGAATGATATTTGATGAATATAAATTTTACTTCTATAACTAGTTCCCGTAGAATAGTGCCTGTAATAACAGGAGTAGTACTGTATTCATCTTTGCACACCCAGTCCCTACAGTGACCACCATGGGATATATATACTCAACACACTGTTTAATAAATATATGCAAATTTGTTTTGGCCAACCATACCTTAATATGACTGGAAAAATAAATACAACTAAATTAAGAATAAATGGTAATAGCTTTTAAGAAATATTAAGCCATATTTTATTAAACATATATTTATTTACAAATATAGGTACAATCTTGATCCACTGAAGTGTACACTTCAGATGAGCACAGTTGGATGTAGAAAACTCCTTGACATAGAAAACTCTGGATGTAGAAAACTCCTTGTTTGGAAGCCATGAGGAAACCAGAGACCCCTCACAAAACTATAATCAACAAAAATCTATGTGTTACTTCAATTTTATAATATTTGTTTGATAAAATTACATTTTATATCAATCATACCCCAATAAAGGGGGTATAACAATCATACTCCAATAAAAGAATTAAATGTTTAAATTGATCACGTCCTATGTGGCAGGAACTTTACAAAGAATTGCATAAAGATATAAAACATATTTCCTGTGCTAAGGGCACATACAGTAGACGGTTATTACTAAAAGCAGGAATATAAAGTCATGTTACTAGCTTAGGTGAGTCTGGGAAGCTTTCATAGAAACCCAAAACTAAGACTTAAGGGATAGATAAGAATTTTCCACGTGGATAGGTGGAGGAAGAACATTCTAAACCAGGAAGTGAGGCATGTACAAAGTCACTGAGATATGAGAACACCTGGTGGGCTTAGTGTAATTGAAACATAAAGAAAAAAGGGATTGCTTTCATCCATTTTCCAGCAAACTAGCAATGGTATTACTAATAATAGAATTTTAGCCTGAGATGTCCAGACTCATATAGAGCAGTGAAACTGGAGTAATCAATGAGACCTGCTTGGCTAAAAGGTAAAAAGAGAGAGAGAAAACAAACAAAAGTAGGACATGAGAAGAATTTTAAAGAAAGAACAGAAATGTGATAAGAAAGAGCAAGGCATCTATCTCACAGACAGAGAGGTGATATGAATGAATGAATGGATATTTGCCTCTACCTTACATAATGTTTGATGTCTTTAATTCTGGCTTTGGAATCCATCATCAGCTAGTTGTATGGAGGAGTTGTTTCTTCTGGGACATAGTGAGCATGTAGAGTCATTCCTATACCCTAAATGCAACTAAAAGTGTTGTGTGGAATTATGCTTGGAAACTAGGCTCAAGCTTGGACAAACTGAGCTATCTAGGGAAATTAAGTTTTTCATGCCCTTTTTGTTGTTGCTATATTGTTAATAATAAGTTAATTCTGAATCATTGCCATTTAAACAACTTGTATATTTATCTAAAATTATTCATATTCATCAATTTATGCTGAAAGTTAGGTTTTTGACATGAATTTGTATCTCCATTGGATAGATAATGAAGCTTTGGTTCAAATACAATGACTTGACCAGTGTAACAAAGAAAATTAATCAGCAAGGCATAAGTAAAATCCTACTGTAATGAAAATTTGCCCTTCATCATGTTTAGTCTTTATGCTCAGAACACTAAAGCATCACTATTATTCTGTATTTTTGCTTTTTATTATACCAAGATTTTGGATTAGCTATTTATTCTTTCTGAAACATCCAGCTATAGGATAAAAAAAGGAGGGAGAAAGGCATATTTTAATAAATAAAATTGTTACAGTGGCACATTTTCTGGGAAACATGATAAGCTCCATAATTAGCATGGATGCACAGCCTACTTACAGGGCATCTCAATGGATTCAATTGACTATCTCTTGAAACATTCTTGTCACACATGCTGAAAACAAGGAATATGAAAATTTGATTGGTTTTTTTAATTTAATGTTTTGTACTGCTCCTGATAACTCAAAATTATCTTGTAAATTGCATTTGACTGAAGTGCTGACTAAAGACTGATGACAAAGTGGTCTGAGGAACTGGTTACCTGGAGAAGATAGTGTATGAGACTTTAATTTAGCTTTGGCCAAATGCAGTCTTGGTTAAATTTAGCTCTGAGTTAATCCTCCTGTTTTCTCTTCCACATCAGTAGAATAAGCGAATTTGTTCAACTACCAGCCATTTTGATTTACCTTTGTGTTGTAATATAACTTTTAAAAGTCTTGATTGACTTTGGACCTTAACCTAGAGAATTCAGGGTGAGGGGTTGATTTAGTTTGTGGGTCACTCTTCAAATCTCTCACGATCCTTCGTGTATGTGCTCTCACAATTACCTGGTCAATGGTCATTGAGTCTGCCATAAAGTTCTCCAGGCATCCCAGGAAGTCACCCAGTGCCAGACTGTCCATTTCCATTTCCCCCACGTCTGGCCCCATTTAGCCCAAGAAAACCTTTGGGATTATACAATGTAAAGAAACAAAAACTTTACGAAAAACTCCAACAATATTTTTGGAGCCAAATGCCCAATTAAAGACTGCAGTTTAAAAAAAAAAAATCCAACATCTGAAGCCATCTTGAAAGAAAACAAATTTGGGACATAAAATATAATTGATTTTAGTGTAGCCAAATTACTATGGATATTGCTGATATTATCTTAAACTTTTAAATTTTAGAACTATTTCAAATTTACAAAAAATTGTGACTATAGTACAGAGATTTTCTTTTGTTTCCTTTGCTTCTGAGGTCTTACTCAAAAGACCTTGACCTAGACCAACGTCCTGAAGTATTCTCTCATTTTTTTCTTCTAGTAGCTTCAGAGTTTCAGGTTTTACGTATAAGTCTTCAATACATTCTGATTTAATCCATATACCCTACACATAGTGTCCTATTATTAACATCTTACATTCATTTTTACTCAATGACCTTTTTTGTGCTCTAATGTCCTATCCAGGATATCACATAACATTTACTTTTTATGTCTCTTTAGGCTTTTTTTGGCTGCCCAGAGTACCTGTGTTTTTGATGACCTTGACAAGTTTGAGAAGTACTAGTCAGGTATATTGTAAAATATTCCTCAATTGGGTTTTGTTTGATGTTTTTCTGTGATTAGACTGGATTTAAGGGGGCTTAGGAGGAAAATCACAGATATAAAGTGCCATTTTTATTATATCAAGAGTACATATTATTAACATGTCTTATTGTTGATGTGTATTTTAATCATCTGGTAGAGGTAACATTTGTCAGTTTTCTCCTTTGCAAAGGTACTATTTTTTTTTCCTGTTAGTATACCTTATTACTCTGTGGAAGAAAGCAACTTTGCACAGTCTATAGTTAAGAAGTAGAGAATTCTGCTCTACCATTTCAAGTGTACAGTATATACATAAATTATTTGTATTTTTTCAAGATAGGAGATTTGTCTCTTCTATTCCATTTATTTATTTACTTAATTGTTTATTTATATCTATATGGACGCATGGATTGTTTTATAGCTTGTATTATAATGCAAATATAATTTATTTATGTTATTTCTCAAATTGTTCCAGCCTTGGTCATTAATAACATCAATTTGTCTTTTGTGTTATTTAATATACATTTACAATTATGAGAATTTTTTTCTTCCCTCTCTCTTTCACTATCTTTTATCTCTCTCTTATATTATGATGCTAAAAAATCACTTTATATATTTCCATTTTAACCATTTATCCAAGGAATCTTGATTCTTTTTATTAAAACCCAGAATTTGGGTGCTAGGAATGATCATTTTTATTGTAATGTCACTGCTTCTGAGACTTCTCAGCTGAGAGAGCAAGGATATATATTCATAGGTATATACACATATTTATTAAAATATCTATATGTAATTATATGTACCTATGGTAAGCTAGGCATCAGCTCATATTGGCATCCACCATTCAAAACTATTACCAAGTAGATTATTGTAGCCTATTCCTTCTCCTTTTCTGTAAAATCCCACTGCAACAGTGAGAAACACTGCTCCCACCATATGCTATCCATTTACTGAATTACTCAATTCCAGGATACATGAATAGTGGTTTCTGAATTTTTTTCTTTTTTTACAATTTATTTACTTTTTATTGTAAAGATGTGGGGTACAAGTCAGGATTATGTACATAAGTAGTTTATGTGCAGATGGAGTTTGGGTCCCTAACTGGTCCCTACATACCCTGGCCCAGGCTAATGAACCCTAAGTGATGTCACATGCCCCTCCTCCTCTGGCAGTATCTCTCTACTGCCAATCTCTCTCATTGTGATAAATGTTCAGGACTCATTTGTAAGTGAGAACATGGGGTATTCAGTTCTTTGTTTCTGTGATTGATCACTGAGTATGATGAACTTTAAATCTATCCAAGTTACTGCAAAGTCCATAATTTTGTCCTTTTTTATGTCTGCGTCATACTCCAACATGTAAATGTACCATATTGTTTAAATTAAATTTTTTCTTTTTTTCTTTTTTTTTTTTTTTTGAGTTGGAGTCTCACTCTGTCGCCCAGACTGGAGTGCAGTGGCCACTCCCGGCCACCGCAGCCTCGACCTGCTGGGCTCCACGATCCTTCCGCCTCAGCTTCCAAGTAGCCAGAACTACAGGTGCGCGCTACCATGCCCGGCTGATTTTTTGATTTATTGTAGACATGAGGTCTCGCTACCCAGGTGGATCTCAAACCCGCAGGCTCAGGCAATCCATTCACCTCAGCCTCCCAAAGGTGTGGGATTACAGGCTGAACCACCGAGCCCAGTTTAAATTTTTTCTTTTATTTCACAGGTGTGGAGTACAATTCAGGGTTAGGTGTACAAATGGTCATTATGCAGGTACACTTGTTGATGAGGTGTGTACCCACTCCCCAGGCAGTTTCCCAGACTGCCAACCCCTTTCTTAAATAGTTGTGATAATTGTTCAAGGTTTGCTTACAGTGAGAACATGTGGTACTCAGTTCTTTCTTTCTGTGATAGATTACTCAGTATTATAGACTCTAAGTTCATCCATGTTGCTGTGAAGTTCATAATTTTGTCCTTCTTTATGACTACATAATATCCCATCCATGTATATGTACCACATTTTTAAAAATTCAATCCTCTATCAATGGGCAACATGGTTGGTTCTATATTTTTGCTATTGTTAATAATGCTCCAATAAACGTACTTGTGCAGATATCTTTTTCATAGTGTGATTTGAGTTCCTCTGGGTATATTCCCAGAAGGGAAATTGCAGGGTCATATGGAAGGTGGATTTTTAGATCTTTTAGAAATCATCAGATTGTTTTCAACAGAGGTTGGACTGGTTTACACTCCCAACAACAGTGTAGAAGTTTTCCCTTTACTCCACGTCCTCTCCAGCATTTGTTGATTTTTGTGTTATGATGATGGCCATCACTACTGGAGTTAGGTTGTATCTCAGTGTTGTTTTAATTTGCATTTCTTTGATGATTAGTGGGATTGAGTATTTTTTCATGTATCTTTTGGCTGCTCATATGTTTACTTTTGAGATGTTTCTCTTCATATTTTTGTCAACTTTGTAATAGGGCTGTTTTTTTGTGTGTTTTTTTTTTCTTTTTGGCACATTTGTGTTCCTTGAGGATCCTAGATGTTAGGCTGTTCAGATGTACAGTTGGCAAATATTTTTTCCCATTCTGTGGGCTGTCTCTCTACTCTCTTGATGATTTCTTTGGCTTTTCAGAAGCTTGTCACTTTGATGAGGTCCCACTTGTCTATCTTATCTCTTATAGGATGGGCATTTGGGATATTGATCAGTAATTGGTTACCAATTCCATTTTCTATAAGGGTGTTTCCTGCATTTTATAAGGTTCTTATCGTTTGTGGTTTTATATTTAGGTCTATGATTCATTTAGAGTTGATTTTTGTGTATGGTGATAGATAGGGGTGTTGTTTTAATCTTCTGCATGTGGTTAACCAGGTTTCCCAGTACCATTTATGAATAGGTTCTCCTTTCCCTATTAGTTGTTGGTGGAAGCTTTATCGAAGATTAGTTGTTTGAGAAATTGAGGTTTTGTTTCTGGAATCTCTATCCTGTTCCATTGGTCTATATGCCTTTCTTGTACCAATAACAGGCTGTTTTAATTATTGTAGCTTTATAATCAAGTTTAAAGTCTGAGAGTGCAATACCACCCCTTTGTTTTTTTTTTTAATGCTGGGGATTGTTTTGACTATGTGTGGTTGTTTATGTTTCCATACGAATTCCTGTATTGTCATTTCCAGGTCTGAGAAGAAAGATGCTGGTAATTTAACGGGTATTGCATTAAGTCTGTAGATAGCCTTGGATAGGATGGAAATATTAACAATATTGATTCTTCCAATTCATGAGCATGGAATATTTTTCCATTTGTTTGTGTCATCTTTGACTTCTTTGAGCAGTGTTTTGTAGTTTTCATTGTAAAGGTCTTTCACTTCTCTGGTTAGGAAGCTGCCGAGGTCTTTCATTTTGTGTGTGTGTGGCTATGGTGAATGAGACTGTGTTTTCTATCTGAGTTTCTGTTTGTTTGTTGATGGTGTATAGGAATGCAACTGTCTTTTGCACATTTATTTTATACTCTGAGACTTTGCCAAAGTCCTTTGTCTGTGCAAGGAGGTTTTTGACAGATTCTCTTGGGTTTTCAAGGTATAAGGTCGTGTTGTCTGCAAAGAGGGATAACTTTCTCTTTTCCTATTTGGAAACCCTTGATTTCGTTCTCTTGTCTGATTGCTCTGGCTAGAACTTCCAACACTATGCTGAACAGGTGGGGTGAAAGTGGGCAGCCTTGTCTTGTTCTGGTTTTCAGGTGAAATGTTTCCAATTTCTGTCTATTTAACAGCATGTTAGCAATAGGTTTCTCATATATGGTTCTTACTATTTTGGGATGTGCCTAGATGTTCTAGGGTTTTTTCAAGATAGGGTGCTGGTTTTTACTGAAAGCTTTTTCTGTGTCTAATGATATAATCATGTGGTTTTTGTTTTTAAATTTGTTAATGTATTTAAATATGTATATTGTCTTGCAGATGATGAACTAGTCCTGCAACCCAGGGATGAAGCCTACTTGGTCATGGTGGGTGATTTTTGAGATGTGTTGTTGGATCTGGTCTGCTAGAATCTTGTTTTTTACATCTATGTTATCAAAGATATTGGCCTGTAGTTCTCTTTCTTTGTTGGATCTGTACCCAGATTGGGTATCAATGTGATGTCAGCTTCATACAATGATTTGGGAGAGTCCCATCTTTCATGATTGCCTGGGATACTTTCCATTGGATTGGTATCATCTCCTCCTTGTATATTTTGTAGAATTCTGCTGGAAAACCATATCTGGTTGAGGACTTTTTTTTGGTAGGTAGTTTTCTTATTACATAGTTGACTTCCTGGATTGTTGTTGGTCTATTTAGTGTCTCAATTTCATCTTGTTTCAAACTGGGGGGATTGTGTGATGTCAGAAAGTTCTCCTTTTTTTTTTAGATTTTTAAGTTTGTTTTCATACATGTGGACATATAATCTCTGATAATCTTTTGTATTTCTTTGGAGTCAGTTGTAACTTGATCTTTTGCATTTCTGATTGTGTTTATTTGGGTTTTTTCTCTCTTTTTCTTGGTCAGTCTAGCTAGGGGCCCACCAATCTTGCTTGTCCTTTCAAAGAAACAGCTTTTTGTTTCAATGATTTTTTTTCTTTTATATTTTTGTCTTCTATGTCTCATATTTGGGTTTTTATTTTTGTTTTCTGGATTTTTCTGTGGAAGTTAAGGTTTTGGTTTTCCAGTTTTCTTGCATGATTTGTTAGGCTGTTAACTTGTAATCTTTCCATTTTCTTCATGTGTATTTGTAGAGATATGAATTCCTCTCTTAGTACTGCTTTCATGGCATCCCAAAGATTTTGGAAAGGTGCTTCTTTTTTTCATTTGTTTCCAGGAATCTTTTAATTTGTGTTTTGATTTCCATGTTGAACCAGGAGTTGTTCAGCATTATGCTGTTTGGTGTCCATATCTTTATGGGATTTGAGGGAACTTTGTTGGTGTTGATATTTATTTTTATTCCACTGTGATCTGAGAAGGTTCTTGGCAGTATTTTAATCTTATGAAATTTGTTTGATTTATGACTGAGGATGTGATCAATCTTAGAGTAAATTCCATGTGGTGATGAGTAGAATGTGTATTCTGTGGTTGTTTGATGGAGTGTTCTGTTTCTTCTGCTAGGTTAATTCTACTTCCCCTGTGTATGGGTTTTTCATTTCATTCATTGTATTCTTTATTGCTTTCATCTCAGTAATCAACTCTTTCATTCTTTCCTCTTGTCTCGGCTCATTTCTATTTATTCATTCTATTAGTATCTTGATATCTGGGTTTGTGGTTTGAGACCAGTTGTTCTGGGGGTTCTTCATTGTTTGAGTTCCTAAGTTGTACTCTCAGTTGTTGTTTTCCCTGGGGACTGCACGAGACCTGTATTCTTCTGTTTGTTCTTCTTCATTTGTGAATATTTTCCTCCTCCTCCTCATCCCTCCCTTTTTTAATTCTGTTGTTCAGTGAGGAGGGGATAGGTTTTACCTCTGTTTGATCAATCCCCTATTCTTCCTTATGTAGACCCTCTGGATTTGTTCAATTTTGAAGCCAGACTGGGGTTGAAGGGCTGTTCTTTTTGCAGTTTTGAGTTTGATTAAGGGGAGAACTGTGACTCAGAAGCTATCTGCAGATACCAGTATCTGCTGTTCGGTGTTGGAGGCACCTGGAACCCACGTCACACTGTCTTAAAATCTGTCCACGCAGTGAGGATGTATGTTTACCTCCTGAAAGCAAAATAGATAAGAAAAAGGAAAAGGATGGAAAAAGGAAGGAGAGAAATGAAAGGAAGGTGGAGACAGAAGAAGAAGAGGGAAAACAGACAGTTTCACCACTTCATGCATAAACAAAGAAACAAAGATGAAGAAAACAAACATGCAAAACAAATGTGATGGATCATACAAACAAACAAACAAACAAACAAAATTCTGTTGATTTATTTGCCCTCAAAAATATACATATGCAAACAGAAAACCTAAAAACCAACAATAAAATAACAGAAAAAAAAGCCATTATGAAAATGTAAACAAAAATTGGAAGAAAGAAAAAAAAAGAGCTCACTCTTTGATCATTTCTGGAATTTCAGCTTCCTTTCCCAAGCACTGCTGCTGTTTTTGGCTGCTGCTGCTTTTGCCTGCCACCACAATAGGGAGTGGCTTGGGTCTTCTCCTCTGCTCTTAGTACAAACTGATAGGGTTGCTGTCAGCATTGGTCATACAGCCCACGGACTGCTGTGGGAGGAGGATGAATCAGGTCTGGACTCACCTGACTCATCTGCTGCTGGCACTGCTCTCAAGTCTCCCACTCAGATCTGATGTGTCTGTGCCTGTTCCTGTGGGGGAGGGTGTGGCATATTTCTCAATCCCGGATGGGTGTGGAATAGCTTCTGGGTCTCAACCCGGAGCTTGGACAGAGCTGGGTAGTGTAACACAGGTCTCTTCTCAGTCCCAGAACAAAGAAAATGATGGTGGCCAGCGTCTCCTCACCAGCAGCATGGCTCAGTTCCAGATTTCCTCACCACACATTCTCCAAAGATCCAGCTGCTATTATCTGACCTGCTAACATAGGAGGTGGCATGGGTCAGGTGCCAGGTTTGAGGAACAGCTGTTCTCGGCTGCCCCCTCTCAAGATACCCCTGAGAACCACAGACTATTCTGTGCACCAGGGGCTCCAATCTCAGAGAAGTGATGGGTTGCAGTCACCTCCAGTGCAGAACTTCGGATGCTTGAACCTAAGTCTCCCCTCAGACAGACTTTCATTCACCCACCAGCACACACCCACTCAAGCAGACAGTCTTTATGGACACTCGCTTTTGCAGAATCTCTCAAACTCTGCCCAGTTCTGTCACCATCTTGTCCTGTCTCTCCACATTTTATTTATCCAGTCTACTTTCAATAGACAGCAGGGTTGTTTCCATGTTTTGCTATTGTGAATAGTGCTGCAATAAACATGCATGTGCAAATATCTTTTTGGTAGAATTATTTCAGTTCTTCTGGGTGTCTTTCCAGAAGAAAAGTGCTGAGTCTTATGAAAGGTGAATTTCTAGTTCTTTTAGAAATAGTCACACTGTTTTTCATGGAGGTTGGACTAGTTTGCACTCCCACCATCAGAGTAGAAGTGTTTCCTTTTCTTCCCATCTTTGTTTTATTAATGATCGCCATTCTTACTGGAGTTAGGTGGTATCTCAATGTTGTTCTGATTTACATTTCTCTGATGATTAGTGAGGCTAGGCATTTTTTCACGTGCCTGTTGGCTGTCAGTATGTCTTCTTTTGAGAAGTATCTATTCATGTCTTTTGCCTATTTTTAATTGGGCAAGACCATAAAAGTCCTAACTCCAGCAGAAGAATTCAGATCACCAAAATAAAGAACCAACTTCAAGACATAGAATACAAAAATGTCATAGAAAAAAATCAAGAAAACAAAAAACTGGTTCTTTGAAAGAATAAATAAGATTGATGGACCCCTAGCCAGATCAACCAAGAAAAAGAGAGGAAAAGTCCAAATAAACCCAATTAGAAATACAAAAGGTGCAATCACAGCTGATCCCAAAGGAATTCAAAAGATTTCCAGGAACTACTCTGCACACTTGTATAGAAACAAACCTGAAAACTTAAATGAAATGGAGGACTTCCTGACATCCCACAACTTTCCAAAGCTGAAATAAGAAGAAATCAAAACCCTCAAGAGTCAAACAACAACACAGGAAATTGTCTCCATCATGAGAAAACTACCTGTAAAAAGAAGTCCTGGACCAGTTGGCTTCTCAACTGAATTCTACAAAATATACAAAGAGGAGCTGATACCAACCCGATCTAAATTATTCTGGGCAATTCCTGATCAAATCCCCAAATGCCTATGCCATAACAGATAAGACAGACAAGATAGACAAGGCAAAGCCAAAGGAACCATCAAGAGAGTGGGGAGACAGCCCACAGAATGAAATTTTATATTTAGATTATCAAGTCATCTGCAAACAAAAGTTTTATTTCTTCCTTCCCAATCTGTGTTTATTTTACTTTTTAAAAAAGTCTTGTGAGTTAAAACTCTGAATATAATATTGAATAGGTCTGATGAGTTTGGATGTCTTTGCCTTGTTATCAAACTTGAGAGAAGTAACCAATTTCTCACCACTCAGTATATTAGTTTTAGGTATTTTTGCAGTTTATTGAGTTGAGAACTTTATTCCTAGTTTTCTGGTAATGTTTATCATAAATAGATGTTGACTTTTGTGAGATGCTTTTTCTGCATTTATTGATAGGATTATGTGATTTTCAACTTTAGCATCTTGATGTGGCAGATTACATTAACTGATTTTTCAATGTTTAAACAGATTTATATATCGGGAAAACATTCCCCAAGTTTTTGATGGGCAATTCTTTTTATACATTGTTGGAGGTAATTTTTTAGTATTTTGTTAAGAATACTTTCTTTTTTTTTTTTTTTGAGCTGAAGTCTCACTCTGTTGCCCAGACTGGAGTGCAGTGGCCGCTCCCGGCCATAGCAGCCTTGACCTGCTGGGCTCTGGCGATCCTTCCGCTTCAGCCTTCCTAATAGCTGGAATTACAGGCATGCGCTACCACACCCGGCTGATTTTTGATTTATTGTAGAGATGAGGTCTCTCCAAGTTGCCCAGGCGGGTCTCGAACCCACGGGCTCAGGCAATCCACTCATCTCAGCCTCCCAAAGGCGCGGGATTACAGGCTGAGCCACTGAGCCCGGCTAAGAATACTTTCATCTATGTTTATGAGATATGCTGGTGTATACGTTTTTCTTTCCACTAATATTTCTATCTAGGACAGTTATTATGATAATACCTAAAAATGTCTCATAAAATAAGCTGGTAAGTGTTGACTCTGATTTTGCCTTTTTTTTTTCCTAAACAAGAGATTATTGGAAAGTGTTGTCATTTCACTTTTAAACATTGATAGAATTTTCCAGAAAAGTCTATATGGCCCTAGTCCTTTTTCTTTTTTTAATGTTTACTATTATTGATTAAATTCCTTTAACAGACATAGACCTATTCACATTCTCTCTTTATCTTTGTGTGAGTTTTGCCAGTCTTTGTCTTTCCAAAAATTGGGTGCATTTTATCTAAGTTATCACATTTTAGAAAAGGTATTTTCATAGTATTTCTTTCATTATTATCCTTTTAATGCCCATGAAATGAGCAATAATATTTCTATTTTCTTCTTGATAATGTTAAATAATCTTTTCTTAATTTTTCCTTGGTTAGCTAGGAGAGTAGTTTATCAATTCTATTGATATTTTCAATGAACCAGTTTTGGATATTGTGACTTTTATATTTTATCATCTAATTGTTATTATTAGAAATATTTTTGTTTTGCAAGATTTATGCTTAAGTCGCCTTTTTTCTTTCTAGTCTCCTATGGCATAAATTTCTTGCTAAACATGGTTTTTATTGCATTCCACAGATCTTGATAACTTGTCGTTTTACTTACACTCAGTCAAAAATGCTTTTTAAATCATCATTGAAATTTCTGATTTATCTATGTATTATTTAGAAATGTCTTGTTTAAACTCCAAATTTTCAGCTATTTCCATTTTAACTCTATTGTATATGAGAACATACTTTGTATTATTCATAGTATTTTTAATTAACTGAGATTTTTTGGGGGTGGTGATGTTCCATGTGGGCTTGAGAAAAAATGTTATATTGACGTTGGATGTAGTATTCTATAAATACCAATTAGATCAAGTTGATTGCTAATGCTCTTTAGGTTAACTATATCCTTAAAGCCATTCTGCATGTTTGATCTATCAGTTACTCAAAAAGGGTTGCCAAAGTTGTCAGCTTTACTGGTGCATTAAAAAAAAATTTCAACAGGGCTCGATGGCTCAGCCTGTAATCCCAGTTCTTTGGGAGGCTGAGGTGAGTGGATTGCCTGAGCCCATGGGTTCGAGACCTGCCTGGGCAACTTGTGAGACCTCATCTCTACAATAAAATCAAAAATTAGCTGGGTGTGATAGTACACGCCTGTAGTTCCAGCTACTGGGAAGGTTGAGGCAGAAGGATTGCCAGAGCCCAATAGGTCGAGGCTGCAGTGGCCAGGAGCATGCCACTACACTCCAGTCTGGGTGACAGAGTGAGACTCCAACTCAAAAAAAAAAAGAAATTTCTTCTTGCAGTGCTATTTTCACCTACATGTCTTTACAATCTGCTGTTAGATGAGTATATGGTAAGGATTGTTACATTTTCTTAGAAAATTTCATTATACAATACCTGATTTTATCTCTCAAAAATCTTCTTGTTCTGAAGTCTTCTTTGTCTGAAATTAATATACCTATTATAGATGTATTTTGATTAGTTTTAGCAAGGTATTCATTAGTCTATTCCTTTATTTTAATATATCTAAGCCTTTTTATTTAATTTGGGTCGGAGATGATCTAAAGCTGGCTGTTACTTTTATATTAATTCTGATAATCTAGGTTTTCTATTATTTAGATCATGTACAAGGTAAGTGAATGTTGTATAGTTGGAGTTAACATGTACCATGTTTGTAATTGCTTTTTTTCCCTTGTGCTAGTTTCTTCTTTGTTTTTCTCTTTTTTCTGCCTTCTCTGGTTTTAATTGACTATTTAGTAGATTTAGTATAATTTTGTCTTACCACCTCTATTAGCATATTAATTATATGTGTTTTAAAAATTATTTTATTTGCTAGCTTAGGATTTTCAATACATATATTTTATCTAATATTTGTCTACTTCAAATAACACTGTACTGCTTTACATAAAGTGCAGTTTCCTTATGACAGAGAATTCTCAAATCTTCACACCCAATTCATCATGATAAAACTGTCATTCTTTTCACTTATCCATGTTTTATAATCTACCAATACATTGTTATTATTATTACTTAAGCAACATTTATCTTTTAGATCAGTAAAGAATAAGAAAAACAAAATATTTTATTTTATCTTATTCATTTAGTCTTTGATGTTCTTTCTTTTTATATTAATCCAGAATTCTGATCCATATTATTTTTATTCTCCTTGCAAAACTTATTTTAGTTTTTGTTTTGTTTTGTTTTGTTTTGCACAATGTTCTCTGTTAGATATTTTTCCTCTTCCACGAATTGGGCTTTGTGAGCTGAAACGTATGATATATTGCCTCTTTAGGAAAATCAAGTAAATAAACTTTCTCCTTAGCATGTAAAGAAAATTCACAATCTCATAATATTCAGAATGAAAAGAATGTAATTCAAAATCACTTGACATTTAAAAAACTAGGGAAATATCATCTTTAAAGGAAATAGACAATCAAGAGATGCCAATCTTAAGATGTTACAGATGTTGAAATAATCAAGGACTTTTAGTCAGTTACTCTAATCATACTTTCAAGAAGTATGAAGGGACAATTTTGAAACGAATTAAAAAATAGAAATTCTGTGAAAAAATAATGCAAAAAAGGATCAAGTTAAAATTTTATAACTGAAACATACAATAACAAAAATTTGGAAAAATATTGAAATGACTCAATAAGCTCATGGAAATCATGGATTAACAATAAATAAGCCGGGCTTGGTGGCTCAGCCTGTAATCCCACGCCTTTGGGAGGCTGATGTGAGTGGATTGCCTGAGCCCGCGGGTTTGAGACCCACCTGGGCAGTGAGAGCTCATCTCTACAATAAATAAAAAAAAATCAGCTGGGCGTGGTAGCACATGCCTGTAATTCCAGCTACTCAGAAGGCTGAGGTGGAAGGATCACCAGAGGCCAGCAGGTCGAGGCTGCGGTGGCTGGGAGCAGCCACTGCACTCTAGTCTGGGTGACCAAGTGAGACTCCAAATCAAAAAAAAAAAAAAATCCAATAAATAAATTTAATGGTATAGCAATATAAATGATCATTTTCGGCAATAGTGAAAAGTATTGAGAACAAACAAACAAATGTGTTCACCAACCTATGGGACTATACTAATATCTAATATTTGTGTCATCAGAATCCCTGAAGAATAAAAATGATACAATGCAGAAATGGCTATATTTATGTCAAACAATATCAATTATAGATCAAAGAAAATTGCCAGTGATAAAGAAGGACATTATGTAGTGCAAAAGGAATAATTCATCAAGATATCATAAAAATCCTAAATGTTTATGAACCTAATAAAAGAGGTTCAAAATACATTAAAAAATACAGAACTAAAAAAATAAATTGACTAATCCAAAATTATGATTGGTTACATCAACATTCTTTTTTCGGTAACAATAGAACAAGTAGATTAAACAAAAAAAATTAGTAAAAATATAATAATTTGAACATCACTAGTAATAAACTGGATGCAATCAATATTTATAGATTACTTCACTGTCAACACCAAAATACACATTTGTTTTAAGTGTACATGGAACACTCACCAAAATAACACTATTTGGGGACAAATCAAAATTTAACACATTTAAAATGATTTAAATAATATAAATTGTGTTCTATATATAATATAAATTAACACTCAGAATCAGTAAAATAAAGAAATCTAGATAATTTAAAAATAAATCTTAAAAATTATTCAACTTACACTCAAATATTCTGTAAGCCAAATAGAACATGTCAAATTTACTTATAAAATATTTTGAACAAAAAAAAATACAATCTAAGCTTTACTTGTACCTAAAATAGTGTTTAGAACTTTCATAACATTAAATGTACATGCTAAAAATGGTAAAAGTATTTTAAGAAATCTAATAGCCTACCTTTTAAAAGTTAGTAAAAAGGGAACAATAAAGACAGCAAAAACAGAACAAAAAAAATTACAAAGATTGAAATTCAATCTAATTGAAAATTGAATAACAATTAGAAAAGAAAATTAATGACACCAGACTCTGATTTAAAAAAATGAATAAAATTAAGAAAACTCTAGTAAATATGACAAAGGAATAAAAAGAAAAGAGAGAAATTACCAATAACATTAATTAAAAAGACAATGTCATTAAATAATCAGGAATATTTAACAAGTAATAAGAATCACTATGAAAAACTTGGTGTCAATAAATTTTACCATTTATACAAAATGAAACAACATCTTGATAGACATAAAGTATAATCACCCAATAAAAGCAACTAGCATAAATAGATAATTATGAATTTTTTTTAAATCCTGAGTTAATAGTTTTCTAAATTTTTCAAAACAAAATCTTTAGGCTAAGGTTATTTTTTTCTGGTGAACATTACTAAAATTTAAAAAGAAGGAATAGCATCATTTTACTTAATTTCCTTCAGAAAACAGAAGATGGAATACTTCCTAAATAATTTATTAAGCTAACATCACCTTAAAATAAAACTAGGCAGACATTGCAAGAAACAAAAACTGTAGGTCAGTAACACTTATGAATATAGATACAGAGCTTCTCAACAAATATTAGTACATTATATCAAGTAATATATTAAAAATACACCCAATTATTAGGTATTTTAGAATGTGAAGTTGAATAAGCATTTGAAAAATCAGTAGTTGCTGTGAACTTTTTGTGATAATGACATGTCAGTATATATTCATCAATTGTTAACAAGTATACTACCCTGCTGGAAGATGCTGATAAAGTAAAAGTTAATACATGTGTGGGAGCAAGGCATAAACGGAGAATCTCTGTATCTTCTGCTCAATATTGTTGCAAACTTAAAACTGTTCCAAAAATAGTCTAATCTAAAAATGCATCTATATAATCAATAGGTAAAATCTACCACATAAAAGGCTGAAGATGAAAAATCAAATTATCATGGTAATTAAAGCAGTTTTTTAAAAAATTCAACATCAAATTATGATTTAAAACTTCCAGTCAACTAAAAATGGAAAGGTGTTTTCTTACATTGACAGAAGGCACCTACCAAAATGTGTGACTAACATAATACGTAATAACAAAAGACAATACATTTCCCTAAGATTGGAAATCAAAGTAAAGACGTTGACTCTCAACAATTGCTATTTAAAGTCCCATGAGAAAATTCCAGCCAATGCAAAAAGACCAGGAATAAAAAGTCAAAAGTCATACCCACAGGAAAGGAGATATTTTTCTTTTTCTTTTTTTTTGAGTTGGAGTCTCACTCTGTCGCACAGACTGGAGTGCAGTGGCCGCTCCCCTGCCACCGCAACCTCGACCTGCTGGGCTCCAGCGATCCTTCCGCCTCAGCCTTCCAAGTAGCTGGAACTACAGGCACGCGCTACCACGCCCGGCTACTTTTTGATTTAATGTAGAGATGAGGTCTGGCCAAGTTGCCCAGGCGGGCTCAGGCAATCCACTCACCTCAGCCTCCCAAGGTGTGGGATTACAGGCTGAGCCACCGAGCCCGGCTAATATTTTTCTTAACAGACGACAAAATTGTTTCTGTAGAAAAATCTAAAGAATGTATTCACACACACATATACATATGTGTACACATAAGAATGTCTTGACTTTGGAAGGATCTCAAAATACTATGCTGATTGAAAGAAACCGGTCTCAAAAAGATGCATAGATGATTACAGCATGATTTCATTGACCTGAAATTTCTGGAAAAGAGAAAGCAAAATAGATGGGGAGCACATAAGTATTTGACGAGGATTAAGATTGGAGTAACTGCTAATTTATAAAGAGGTAACACAAGCAAGTTTGGAGGCATCATCTGGTGCCTAGATCTTGATAGTGATATTTGGTACATGATTCTATACTTGTGCCACAACCATAACACTGTGCACTCATATTTTACTGTAATTGATAATAATGTATAAATGAAGAGGTGATGAAAGGATTCAAGTGACGTCACTAATATTGAGCACAGAGAAAGAAGATTGAACATACATATAATAGAAATCACTGACTTAAAAAATAAAAAAATACTAAATTTTTTTAACTACACAATTTCATATATATAATTTTTATATATTTAGATATGTACATATATTTGAAGTTACATATTGAAAAAGCACACTGCATGTCTGGAAATATAAATCCCAAATTAGAAAAATAAATACCAAAATATATTATGGAAAAATAATAAACTTCAAGTAAAAACAAAAGCAACAAACAAACCACAAAATCTTTTGGGTATCGAGAAAATAAAAGCATATGATTTATAAAGAAAATTAAATTATATTTCATTAGCATTTTTACACTAATTTTTTGTGTCACAAGAAAATGAATGGCATATGAAGTCATGGAAAAAGAAAAAGTCAAGAATACTATATCCAACAAAACTGACTCTCAAGTATAAAAGATACTGTCATCAGCATGCAGAAACAAAGGAAATAATGTTCTAGTGAGCATGATTTATGAGCTCTACAGAAGAATAAGCTTTAGAAAATTAAAATCACTGGAGGTATCAAGATTTGGTGATAAAAATGGCTATTTGTAGGACTAATACTATAACCAATATTTGTAGAACTAACTACTCATAGTTCTAAAAGTAATTATGGGCTGAGAGGGAGAGAGTATAGTTCTAATGACCATGTGTCATGACAATATAAATAAAATGTGGCCATTAGAAAAAAAATGAAGAGAAAGCAAAGAGTGCATATACTAATGTTAGTGTTTTTATAAAAGTATTGTTAGTAGTATTAGTATTGATATTCTAATTCTGTTACTTTTGCAGTATGTCATAAAACAAATACATAAATTCAGTATAGTTTAATTCTATCTTCCCTCTGTCATTAAAAAGCAAAAATTTTGGTGAGGAAGAATTCTTTCTGTCCTGTGGAGTAATAGAGACACGAATATAATTTAAAAAATTTAAATAACAGTTCTGTCATCTGAAATCGTAATTGAATATGCCTTTTGCTACCCATTAGGTAGTTTATTTGATATTATATGTATATATACTATAGACATTACATATATAATATATATTACTATATATATGTACGATATATGTAATATATATGTATGAGCTACATGCATCAATCCATTAGTAACAAGCATCTCTACTTATTTATTTATTTTTAGTTGAAGTAGCACTCTGTCCCTCAGGCTGGAGTGCAGTGGCATGCTCATGGCTACTGCACCCTCTATCTGCTGGGTTCATTTGATCCTTCCACCTTAGCCTTCCAAGTAGCTGGAACTGTGGGCACGCATCACCTTGCCTGGCTAATTTTTTTTATTTATTATAGAGATGAGGTGTCACCAAGTTGCCCAGGCTGATCTCAAACCTGTGGGCTCAGGCAATATTCTCACCTTGGCCTCCCAAAGTGCTAGGATTATAGGCGTGAGCCACTGCACCCGGCCTGTAACAAGCATCTTTAATGTTTATACTCTGGTCTTAACATGGCATGTCTTAAAAAGAAATAAAACCCATAACATATGCTCAAATACATAATTTCACAATAATATTTTCAAAATTAGTCACTTTAAAGGATGTTAGGGAAGCAGTTTATTATCTTAAAAACCGGTAAGCAAAGGGAAATAACATTTTTTCTCTTTTTAGCATTTTTTTTTCTATTTTTAAAATATGAACTTGTACCACGGAATAAATTGATTACTAGATGAGGAATTTTACCATTTTATACAAGTATAAAATTTATAAACCAAATCGAAAATGAATATATTCCCATTTTCACCTTTCATTTAATAGATACTGACATGAATCATCAATGGTTGCTAAGTTCATAGAAAGAAAGACAATCAGACATTTTGTGCCTCACATAGACTTGCAGAACATTGCCTATATTTTTGCCAAGATAATCTAATCTTAGTCTGATCTAATATCTGAATCCAGCTGCCAATTTGCAGTAACTGTACAGAGGTCTTGAATAGACAAGCTGCACCATGTGTATGAAATCAGCAACACCGGGACTGAGAGACTCTATACAGCGAATGGTCCAAGTTCTTCAGCAGTGAAAAGGAATGAAGGGAAAAATCTAAAGAATAAAAAAAAAAAAGATTAAAATAAATAATACAGGCAAGATAAACTATAGTGTCTGCTAAAGCATAATTGAGTTATAAATCCATAAAAATGCAAAGAAAACAACTATAAATGTCAGGACAATAGTTACTCTTAAAGCAGAGAGCATCGTGATTGGGGCCAGACACATGACAGGTACTTCAGAGGGGCTTGGAAAGGTGAGAAGCCTTGACCAGGGCTGGATTTGCTTTATTATTTACTTAGCCATAATTCTAAGTGTTTTTTAAATGTGTCTTATTTTAAAAATAAAATATACATATATTTTATAAAAAATGATTTCCAAGTATCCTCAAGGGATAAAAAAATTCTGAACAAGAAAAGTTAGCATCCATTTCAAACTGGATATAAATGTAGAGACAAATGGCATTTCATTAATGAGTAAATTTATGGGGACTTGCTATGTGGCAGCCACCTTGCTAAGCTTTTTTTTTTTTTTTTGCATTATGTTCATTTCTTATTCTCATAGCTATTCATTTCTGCAGTTTATCTATGCTTATGCAGGCAGACTGGATGACCTATCCCTAATCACAATGAGTTACATTAACAGAATCAAGACCTACTCAGGTTGTTGGCTTGCAAACCCCATGCTGTGATCCATTTCACTAAACAAACTTCCTTTATTCATCAGAGGACCATGACTTACATAGGATATAGACCAGAAGAATACTTTCTACATATTTGAATTGAGTAAGATTTTGGTACCATGTATAGTCAATATTACCTTTCATTTTTATCTACTAAAACTGCAACTGCCCATCTTTATAGAAACCCTAAGAGTGGAAAGATACAAATACAATAAATTTTAAATCATGAAGTGCAGGAAAAATTCCTGGATTATTTTACTTAGATAATTAACTATGTTTTTCAAGTCTATGTTTTAGGAAATTCTTATATTTGTGTTTTGTTTGACATAACTCTAGATTTTTCACCTGTTACAGTGTGAAGTATGGACCAGAGAAAAAAATCTCAAACATTTTATCAAAGTGACAAGACAATGATCCACCATGTATCTTGGCTGCAAAAATATGTTATTAGATTCAATTTATCATGAAAAATTGCTAGATTGTGAGAAGGCTGAAATGGCAGCATGGCGAGAGTGCAGCTCTTTGGTACTAATTATCTTAAGAGTTGACCTTTCAGGTCAACCCAAACCCTATATTAATTCAGGAGGAAAGTGTAGATGGCCAACTCAGAGACGTCAGAAATTCCAACAGAAAAATGTTCAGCTTAACTCTTTGCAAGACTGAACAGACACACATTACAATGTTGTATAAATCCCCAACAATCTTATCCCAAGCTATCTTTCCAATCTTGTTTTTTGCTTCTGTTTGCATAAATTCCCCTGAGTCAAAATGGTATACTCAAAATTCCTAAGAGATGCCTTCCCTTCCTTCTTCTCCTTGCTCTCATTTAATATTTTTCCAGACCCCTAAAAAGCTCTTTCCTAGCCACTTGATGGGCTAATAATTATTCTTCCAGACCAGCATCATCCTACAGTCTTTCTCTATAAGATATCCCTAAAGTTTTTCTCTATACGTTCAAATGCACAAAATTGCTTCTTCCTCTAGAATACTGTAGCACTTATTGTCCATGTCACATGTTGAATACACTTTATATATATAAACATATTATACACACACAGACACACACACACACACACACACACACACACACACACACACACACACACATATATGTTGAATGAGCCAGCTGAACTTAGCCATTTTATTTGTCTCATTAACTAATAAATAGCTAGGTTTTTTGCTTGTTTGCTTGTTTGTTTTTTTGAGTTGAAGTCTCACTCTGTCGCCCAGACTGGAGTTCAGTGGCCACTCCCGGCCACTGCAGCCTCGACCTGCTAGGCTCCGGTGAACCTTCCGCCTCAACCTTCCATGTAGCTGGAACTACAGGTGCGCCCTACCACACCCGGCAAAGTTTTTTTTTATTTATTGTAGAGATGAGGTCTCACCAAGTTGCCCAAGCGGGTCTCGAACCCGCGGGCTCAGGCAATCCACTCACCTCAGCCTCCCAAGACGCAGGATTACATGCTGAGTCACCGAGCCCAGCTGAACTAGGTTAATCTCTCTGCTCAGGGGAACAATTTTTGCATAGAAGAATGAGTGAAATAATTGCTGCTCCTTTCATAGATTGTATTCCAAATGCCCCTTTGACTTCCCTTTTTTTGCAGTCTACATGCCACTTTCCTTCTAAATTCAATCACAGGATGTGCTCATTTCCAGAAGGGGACACAGATAAATTAGGTTATGGGCTGAATTGTGTTCTCTCAAAATGTAAACATTGAAGTCTTAACCCTCAGTACCACAGAATGTGACTGTTTGGAGATCAGGCCTTAAAAGATGTCATTAAACTAAACTCAGATAATTAGAGTAGGCCATAATCCAATCTTACTGGTGTCTTTATAAGAAGTAAGAATTTAGCACAAAAAGAGATTCTGATGATGTGTGCCTCATGTGAGGATTCGGTGAAAACTGACTATATTCAAATCAAGGGAAAAATCCTCAGAAGAAACAAATCCTGCTGAAATCTTGATCTGGGATGTTCAACCTCCAAAACCGTGAGAAAATAAATTTCTGGGTTTTTTTAAGTCACACCCAGTCTGCCGTGTTATGTTATGGTAGTCTTAGAAAACTATGACATTAGATAATTAATTTTGAAAAGATAATATATCAATCTTTAGCTTTGGTAACTAAGGTGCACATAAGATATCCAGGGAGAAATCATTTTTATCTCTTTGGTTTTAAACTACAGAATCAAGAAACAAATGGAAAAAAATAAGTCTGCAAAGAGAGAAAAGAATGAAGT
Source organism: Carlito syrichta (assembly GCF_000164805.1). Taxonomy (NCBI): domain Eukaryota; kingdom Metazoa; phylum Chordata; class Mammalia; order Primates; family Tarsiidae; genus Carlito; species Carlito syrichta. Next base: position 1,973,210 of record NW_007248390.1, read on the forward strand.
GGATATTGAGAGAAGCAGGAATGGGAGATTAAGCTCCTTGGTCAAACTTTCTTACCCAAAATTCAGTGAGAGACAATTGGTGGACACAATATAATTTCTTTCTGTGGGAGCTAATTCGAATTTTTTTTCTGTATTTACAATGAATAACCTGGGCTAAGATATTTACTGCCAGAAATGGTAAATAAGGTGACATCGATATGCATCTGAACCTTCAGTAGTTGTTAAATTTGCATTCTACCACATGACATAAACCTAAATTCTAACTTTTAGTTGAAGCCTTATTTTGAATATTGCTCCATTGATCTCCGCATTATGTGCAAGGGCAGAAATCCCTATTTACAGTGGTTTAAATTATGAAGATTTGTTTATTTCACATTACAGACAGTCAAGAGGGAGATGGCTGCTGGAACTGGTTTGGCAGCTCTTTGTCAGAGTGGATTCACCTGGGAATTTCTCTTATATTCACTACCTCATGGTTGCAACATGACTGCCCTCAGTGTCCAACATCATGTCTGTGTTCAAGGGGAAAAAAGGGTCACATGAAAGAAATAAGGCCATGCCAGCTCCATCTGTCTCCTTTTATGCCTCATGGGCCAGAACTGACTCACAAACTCACTGCCACCTTTAAGAGCGGATGGGAAAACCATCTACCACTTACAGGGAGAAGGAAAAAGGGAGATTGATACTGGGGATAGATTTTAGGTAACTAGTCAATAGGATTTTGTTAATATACACTTTAGTACACTGTAGACTTCAAAAAAATATGTAAATATTTAAATGTGTATGTGTGTATATTTCCAGCTTTTGCAAAATCATCAATTATCAATAATTTCCAACACTTAATGAAATCATAAGGGACCAAAGAGCTGGCATGAATCATTATTTCTTCCCTCCCCTTCTCACCCTATGGTCTCCACTGCTCTTGAATCACCATTTATCTGAGGGAGTTTGTTTTTTTTTACTTTTTCTCAATTTCTAGATTGGGTTTTTCCTTGAATTCTCAGTCTCTCTTGCATTCTCTCTCTCTCTCTCTTTCTCTTATTGAAAGCAGCAACATCAATACACCTTAAAGTGGTGTCCTTTCCAACCACATACAAAAGGTAATCTCCATTAAGATTATGTTAAAACATCTTGCCTTTGATGTTGTCCTGTTCTCTTTTTGTTCAAAAATTAATATAGAGTTAAGTCCTGAATCACAAAGTTATTTGTGGTAATGACCTCTGTATATTGCAGATATATTCTTCTACTATTATCGTTAAACTCTAAATATTGTGTATGAGAGTAGCTTTCTCATATTTCACAGCACTGAAGCCTTGTAGTACTGGGAGGTATCACAGCAGACTTATCTTGTTTGCATCTGTCCATAGTTTCCATACTCTCTTTTACATTTCATTCTTTGTATATACTCCTTTCTCTATTAGAGAAATATTCTTCTCTTTCTGCTATATGTGAGCTGCTCAGAATTTACCTCCAAATTCTAAAAGTTTCCTCATCCTCAGTTGTGTGATTAAGTCAACCTGTACTCACTCATGAGAGCCAACTGCTAAATTTTTAGAAATTTTGTGAACCTAATTTTATGTACAGCCTTAATTACTTACAGTTTAGTAAACTCTATTTTAAACCATGGTAAAAATGCATAAAACTCACAACTTCCTAACTATTTTACACATTTTACTATCATCTATGCTCTTGATATTATTGACATCTACTATGCATATTGTAAATATCTCAAACCGTCTGCTAAAAGGCATCTTTTCCCAACTCTCCATTCAGTGATGTCATGTTCAAAGTGTGGAATCAGCTGAGATGAAAGATATTGGCAAATTAGAGCTTGTTTTTTTAATTTTGCTGATTGTCCAGTGTTAAGAAACTGAGAAAGAAAATATTAATAATGCAGAATAAACTTAAAAATTTGTCATGCCTGTGACTAGCACACAAAACTGAAAAAAGATTTTTCAAGCATTAAGCTATTATTCCATTTGCTCAAACCATCAATGGATAAGTAGAGTTCATAGATATACATAAACATGTGTTTATGTATTTCTTATTTCATTTCCAAATTATTTGTTAACAAAATGAAAATACTAAACAGCATTCATGTTTTAACTACATTAGTTGGTAAATTGAAACTATAGATTAGCTAAGATTATAAGAGTTAGCAAAAATCAACAGCAGATCTCTGAAAATCAATGGGCTACATGGAATTTATGTCCAATAATATTGTATATATTACTATTTTGCTAATTTTTAAAAACATCTTTATTAGTAAGATTTATGATAAATTTATGCTTGCATATAAATATGCACACCTTACACCCATTTTGTTGGCTGTTAAAAATTTACCAACATATCACTGATTAGTTTCCTCCACTTTAGATTGGTATTTTATAGTATCCAATAGCAGGTTACCACACCATATTTTGATAAGGGCTTACTTATTTGTAATTCCAATCAGATCATGAGCCCCTAAATGGGAGAAATTGTGTCTTCCATCTTTGTCTTCTCATATTGAATGCAGGGCCCTAAATAATTACTATGAATAACTAGATTCCTTCTAGTTTATAGATAGAGAAATTAAAGATCAAGAAATTAGGTGATTTCCCCACTATTGTACAGTTAGCCAATTACAGAGCTAAGATTTTAAAGAGGGTGTGAGGCAAAGTTGCACATAGTTGGACAAAAAGACAAAAGTCACTGAGAATAAAATTCACTTTTTCTGTGAGTTGTTTTTTTAATTATTATTATAAAGATGTGGGGTACTATTCAGGGTTAGGTATACAAATGATGATTATGCAGGAACCCTTGTTGATGAGGTATGCTCCTCCCTCCCCTAACAGTTCCCCTCAACTGCCAATCTCACCGCCCCCCTGAAAGTTTCTCATTACTGCCAATCACTTTCTTACAGTATTATAATTGTTCAAGGTCCACTTAAGAGTGAGAACATATGGTAATCAGTTCTTTGTTTCTGTGATAGATCACTGAGTATAATTGACTCTAAGTCCATCCAAGTTGCTGCAAAATCCATACGGTTTTCCTTTTTTATGGCTGCATAATATTCCATTGTGCATATGCAACACATTTTTTTTAATCCAGTCCAGCTTCGATGGGCAGCATGGCTGGTTCCATGTGTTTGCTATTGTGACTAGAACTGCAATAAACATATGTGTTCAGGTATCTTTTTTGTAGAATGATGTGAGTTCCTCCAGATATAGTCCCAATAGGGGAATTGTTGGGTCATATGGAAGGTCAATTTCTAGTTCTTTCAGAAATCGCCACACCATCTTCCAAAGAGGTTGCACTAATGCATTCCCACCAGCAGTGTAGAAGCATTCCTTTTTTTTCACATCCTCACCAGTATCTGTTGTTGTTTGTTTTATTAATGATGGCCATTCTTACAGGGGTTAAGTGGTACCTCAATGTGGTTTTGATTTGCATTTCTCTGATGATGAGTGAGGCTGAGCACTTGTTCATGTGTCTGTTAGTTGCCTGTATATCTTCTTTTGAGAAGTATCTATTCATGTCTTTGGTCACTTTTTAAAGGGGCTATTTTTTTTTCCCTTTCAGCACGTTTGAGTTCCTTGTAGATCCTAGATATTAGGCCTTTGTCAGATATACAGTTGGCAAATATGTTTTCTCATTCTATGGGCTGTCTCCCTGCTCTCTTGATGGTTTCTTTTGCTATGCAGAAGCTCGTTAGTTTGATGAGGTCCCACTTGTCTATCTTATTTCTTAAGGTATTGGGCTTTAGGGTTCTTTTAGGCATTGGTTGCCAGTTCCAATTTCCATAAGGGTGTCTCCTGCGTTTTCTAAGATACTTATAGTTTGAGGTTTTACATTTAGGTCTTTGATCCATTTAGAGTTAATTTTTGTGTATGGTGATAGGTAGGGGTCCTGTTTCAATCTTCTGCATGTGGTCAGCCAGTTTTCCCAACACCATTTACTGAATAGGTTCTCCTCTCCCCAGTGGTTGTTGTTGGAGGCTTTGACAAAGATGAGTTGGTTGAGGAAATGAGGCTTTGCTTCTGGAATCTCTATCCTGTTCCATTGGTTTATGTGCCTGTTCTTGTACACATAACAGGCTGTTTTGATTACTGTAGCCTTATAGTAAAGTTTGAAGTCTGAGAGCTCCTGCTTTGTTTCTTTTGCTAAGGATTGTTTTGGCTATTCCTGGTCGTTTATGTTTCCATATGAATTTCTGTATTGTCATTTCCAGGTCTGAGAAGGATGATGTTGGTAGCTTAATGGATATTGCGTTGAATCTGTAGATTGCCTGTTAGAATGGACATCTTAACAATGTTGATTCTTCCTATCCATGAGCATGAAATATTTTTCCATTTGTTTATGTCTTCTTGGATTTCTTTAAGCAATGTTTTGTAATTTTCATTGTAAAGGTCTTTCACTTCTCTGGTTAGGAAGATGCTGAGGTATTTCATTTTTTTGGTGACTATTGTGAATGGGATTGTTGTTGGTGTATAGGAATGCAACTGTCTTTTGAATGCTAATTTTGTACCCTGAGACTTTGCCGAAGGCCTTGATCAGTACAAGCAGATTTTTGACAGATTCTCTTGTATTTTCAAGGTACAGGATCATATCATCAGCAAAAAGGGGTAACTTGACTTCCTCTTTTCCTATTTGGATACCCTTGATTTCCTTCTCTTGACTAATTGCCTGAGCTAGGACTTCCAACACAATGTTGATCAAGAGGTGTAAGAGTAGGCAGCCTTATATTTTCTAGTTTTCAGGGGAAATGTTTTCAGTTTCTGTCCATTTAGCAATATATATATATTTTTTTGAGTTGGAGTCTCACTCTGTCGCCCAGACTGGGGTGCAGTGGCCGCTTCCGGCCA
>NW_007248390.1:1978184-2025728 GCF_000164805.1 Carlito syrichta
ATGAGGTCTCGCCTGCCCAGGCGGGTCTTGAACCCGCGGGCTCAGGCAATCCACTCACTCAGCCTCCCAAAGGCGTGGGATTACAGGCTGAGCCCGGCTCATTTAGCAATATTTTAGCTGAGCATTTATCATAGATGGTATTTACTATTTTGAGATATGTTCCTTCTCTACCTAGGTGTTTGAGGGTTTTTATCAAGAAGGGATGCTGGATTTTATCAAAAGCTTTTTCTATATCTAATGAGATAATCTTGTGGTTCTTGTTTTTATATCTATAGATGTATTTAATTACATTCATGGTCTTGCAAATGTTGAACCACCCTACATCCTGGGGATGAAGCCGACTTGGTCATGGTGAATGATTTTTGAGATGTGTTTTTGGATCCAATTTGCTAGAATCTTGATGAGAATTTTTGCATCTATTTTCATAAGGGAAATTGGCCTATAGTTCTCTTTTTTGTTGGGTCTTTACCCAGTTTTGGTATCAGTGTGATGTTAGCTTCATAAAATGATATGGGGAGAATTCCATCTTTCTCAATTGCCTGGAATACTTTCAATAGGGTTGGTATTAGCTCCTTCTTGTATACTTTGTAGAATTCTGCTGGAAAGTCATTCAGTACAGGGATTTTTTTTTTTGTAGGTAGTTTTCATATAAGAGAGTCAATTTCCTAGGTTGTTATTGATCTATTTAGTGTCTCAATGTCTTCTTGTTTCAATCTGGGGAAGTTGTGTGATGTCAGGCAGCCCTGCATTTCATTTAGGTTATCAAGTTTGTTTCCATAGTAATCTCTGATAATCTTTTGTATTTCTTTGGGGTCAGTTGTGATTTGATCTTCTGTATTTCTGATTGTGTTTATTTGGGCTTTTTCTCTCTTTTTCTTGGTCATTCTGGCTAGGGAGCCCATAAATCTTGTTAATTCATTCAAAGAATCTGCTTTTTTGTTTTGTTGATGTTTTCTCTGATATTTTTGTCTTCTATGTCCCGTATTTGGGCTCTTACATTTATGATTTGGATTCTTCTGCTAAAGTTGGGGTTTTGGTGGTCTTCTCTTTCCAGCTCCCTTAGGTGATTTTTTAGGCTCTCCACTTGTGATCTTTCCATTTTCTTGATGTGTGCTTGTAGAGATATAAATTCCCCTCTTAGAACTGTTTTCATGGCATCCCAGAGGTTTTGGTAAGATGTTTCTTCATTTTCATTTGTTTCCAAGAATCTTTTAATTTCTACTTTGATTTCAGTGTTGACCCAGTGGTTGTTCAGCATCATGAACTTTAGTGTCCATGTGTTTGTGGACTTTGGGGAAATGTTGATGGTTTTGATATTTATTTGTATTCCACTGTGGTCTGAGAATGTGCATGGTAAGATTTCAACCTTATGGAATATGCTTATGCTTGGTTTATGGTCAAGGATGTGATTGATCTTGGAGTATGTTCCATGCAGAGATGAGTAGAATGTATATTCTGTGGTTTGGGGGTGGAATAATCTTTAGGTATCTATCAAGTCCATTTGGTTGAGTGTCAAGTTTAGGTTCTGGGTCTCTGTGTTGATTTTTTGTTTTGATGATCTATCTAGGGCTGTCATTGGGGTATTCAAGTCCCCTGTTATAATACTGTTAGAGTCAATATCTTTTTTTACTTTATTTAGTAGTTGCTTTATAAATGATGGTGCTCTTGTGTTGGGTGCATATGTATTTAGAATGGATATTTCTTGTTGATGGATTGAACCTTTTATCATGATGTAGTTTCCTTTTGTATCTTTTAAAGTTTTTTATAACTTAAAGGTTTTGTCTGATATTAAGATCCCAACTCCTGCTTTCTTTTATGATCCATTTCCCTGGAAGCTCGTTTTCCATTCTTTAACTTTGAGTCTTTGTGTGTCTCTTGTAGTGAGATGAGTCTTCTGAATGCAGCGAATAATTGGGTCATGGCTTCTTATCCCATCTGCCATTCTGTTTCTTTTCAGTGGTGCATTTAGGCCATTCACATTCAGGCTGATTATTGAAATGAGATTGTTTATCCCTGCCATGAGGTTCTTATAAAGTTTGTTATTTTGTTTGCTTTTTTCCTGTTGATTTTGGGGTTAATGTATGTGTGTGTTTTCAAGTTTCTTGTTGTTCTGTATTATCTGTTAATTCTGTGCTCTGCTCTTCTCTTGGGAGGTGCATGGTCATTCTTTTATTCTTTCTTCTGTTTTAATACCTTTTTAAGTGTCTCCTGTAGAGCTGGTTTGGGAGCTGCATAATCTCTTAGGGATTGGATGTCTAGAAAAGATTTTAATTCTCCATCACTGATATAGCTGAGCTTGGCTAGATAGGAAATTCTTGGTTGAAATTGTTTATCTTTGAGGACTTTGAATATAGGGATCCAGTCCTTTCTTGCTTCTAGTGTTTCTGCCAATAGATCTGCTGATATTCTGATTGGTTTTCCCCAGTAGGTAGTCTTACCTTTCTCTCTTGCTGTCATTAGGATTTTTTCTTTTGTGCCTACTTTGTGTAGGCAAATCAGTATGTGCCTAGGGGTTGGTCTTCTCATTTGATGTCTTGTGGAGGTTCTCTGTATCTCTTACTTTTGGTTGGTCACATCTCTGGTGGGATGGGGAAAGTTTTCTTGAATTACCTCCGGGAATACTTTCTCCATGTTTTTCTCCATTTCCCTTTGTTCTTCTGGGATACCAATCAGGTGTAGATTTGGCCTCTTGTGATAATCACACATCTCTTTAGGCTTTGTTCTTTCTTTCTGAGTCTTCTTTCTATGTTTTTTACAGATTGGATTAATTCCGTGTTCTGATATTCAAGTTCTGAGATTCTTTCTTCAGCTAGATTAATTCTTCTTTCCATGTTGGTCATCTTGTTATTTATTTCCTTGATGAAATTGTTTTAGTGCCAAAATCTTTGTTACATGTTACAAGTTCTTTCAGGGTTACATCTTGTCTTTCTTGAGTCTTATTCATTCTTTCCATCCATTCCCTAATGCCTGTCATATTCTGGGGACAGTCATTGGTGACCTCCATTGTTTGGGCACTGAGATCTGATTTTTCAGGAGTTTTGTCTTTTATACACTTAAAATTGCCTGAGGCCTTTTTTGGTTTTTCCTCAGTTGTGACAGATCTCTTGTTTTTCTCTTTAGTTCTGCTATTCAGTGTCAGTGGGAGAGGCTTTCCCTTCTGATGTTTGCTCAGTCCTCTATTCTTCCCTGATCCAGGCTCTGGATTTGTTCTACTCTGAAATAGGATGGTGGATGGGAAGCTATGCTGTCTCTTATAGTTTTTGAAATTCAAATAAAGTAGAGGATGGGGCATGACAATTCAGAAACTATTTGCAAATTACAATGTTTACTTATTGTGGTATGTGTTCCCTGAGACCCACTCCCCCCCACCACTCTATATGACAATGCAAAGCAGAAACCAATGCAAAAAACAATTGAACACACACACACATACACACAAACACACACACTCCAAAACAAACTGGAATAACAACAAAGTGAAACAAAACAAACAACAACAACAACAAAGAAAAATAAACACACATGTACACATGCCTAGCACAAAGTGAATGGAGAAGAAAAACAGAAAGACTAGAGGGAAAAAAAAAGGAATTTAGGGCGAGCCCTCACATATATATATTGAAACACACTTTAAACTATAAAAAATGAGAATAGAAGACCCAGAAGAATAAAAGCAAACCAACAACAACAAAATTAAAAGATGAACACTCAGTCACATAAATAGAAAAGAACAAATAAAAGAATGAAATAGAAAAAGAAAAGAAAAAAACTTTTGGAGGGATGTAGATCCAACCTCACGTACACATTCATGCACAAAGGAAAAATATTTTTAAAATATATGAACTAATAAACAGTCAAAAAATTTAAAAGAATAAAAAACAAATTGAAAATTAAAAAAAAAAAACCTGCCCTTTTGTGGCTGACTCTGTAATTGTTCCTCTAATTAGGTATCTCCTGCAGAGCCACCTCTTTTGCTCTCAATGTCTGGAGCAGGGAAGGAGGAGGGGCAGTCCTCCCCTCCCACTCTCATATTGTCAGGGAGATCTTCCCTGGTGGGAAGGTGTGGGATTGTTTCTTCCCCAGGTATGTACTCACAGGGAGAACCCCAGCCAGGCCTATCCTGGTATGGAGTTTTCTTGTGACTGAAGTACAGGGTCTGCCTAGATTTGTCCCTCTCAGTTTTGGTCCAGCTATGTGGATCTGATGTTCAGAGGACTGCTGGGGAGGAGGGGCCAGCCCTGAACTCACCTCTGATCTCTTTGGAGTCCTTCCTCGTACTTTTCTGGCCAAACCCTTTGTCCTGCAACTGGATCAGGGTAGGGGGTGCGGCGTCTGAAACTCTGCACTCAACAGGTCCCTCTGAAGTTTGTGCTTTCAGGATATTCTCTTTGGGTCACAATAAATTCCTGAGTAGTTGATCCACCAGTCACAGAGATCAGGTCTGTTGCTCCACGAAGAGCAAGTCAGAGCATTATCCTGCCCTGCCTTCAAGAAGGTGGTAGGGTGCCTCTCTTGTCCTCTTCCATGGTATTTTGCTTTTGGACTCCCCCCACAGCCCCTGCTGCCAGTGCCTTAGCAGTCACTGAAGTGGTGAGGCAAAATCTGGAACTAGCAGTCTCTCCTGCTAATGGTGAGGGAGAGCCTGGGGTGATAGTCTCTCCCTGCCACTTTTCACAGGAAAACATTTATCCACTTAAAAAAAAGACACTCAGCTTCTGTGACCTGGGAAGAGCCAGGGACCAAGCAGAGAAGCTGCAGCACCAGCTATTGCACCAGGGTCCTGACCACTTGCTCTCGAGCCCCCACTTAGTCTCTTCCAGCATTTTCTTTCTAGGAAGGGTTTGTTGATAAAGAAAGAAAGAAAGAAAGAAAGAAAGAAAGAAAGAAAGAAAGAAAGAAAGAAAGAAAATGGTGCTCCACTTCTGTGTCCCAGGAATCACTAGGGTCCAAGCTCAGCAGCTGTGGCACCCCCTGCACCAGGAGAGCCCTGGCCACTAGCTCCCTAGCCCTTACTCAGTCAGCCACTCACACACCCATTTGCTTACCAGCATGCACAAAATTTTTCATACACTCACTCACTCACACAGGGACTCACATAGTCCAACTGTCTTGGCCGCCATCTTCCTGACTCCGCCCTGTAATAGTTGATATGGAAGGAAAGCACTGTTTCTCACTACTAGAATGCATACTAATGGACAGCAAATTGGGAGCTCAAACAAAATAAATTTCTTTTGTTGGGGCTAAGAAAATTTTACCCCAAATTTGGCCCTTTGTCATATGAAGCTAAAGAAGCAGCCTCAACATCTTTCTCCAACCTTCCTCTGCTAGTGCTTTTCAAAACTTTTTGTCTCCAAAGGACAGGATGAAACTGTTCTGAAGTTCCCTTAAAAATATAGAAACTGAACCCCAAAGAGGAACACAACTGTTTTTGATCTCTTTCCTGAAATTTTATTAATTAATCAGAGAATATCAAAACTCATATTACAAAAGAAAAGACTCATATCACACCTAAAGCCCAAATGGACTTTGTGCCAAATTATTGTCTGTTCTCATGTCCCATTTAATTACCAAAGAGAATGAATTATGAATCATTGTCTAAACATTGGATCCATTTATTTCCCCTAAAAAAATATTTACTTGTACACTTATTATCTACCTGTTTCCTGGGTATATAAGCACCTGTACCTCACTGGGTTATTGAGTAATCATTCTTCTGCAGTTCCTCCATGCTATGCATGTCAAAATAAATGTATGTGTCTTTTTCTTCTATTAGTCTGCCTTTTGTCAGTTCCTTTTTAGAACACCTCGAGAGGTTGAAGGGGAAACTTTCCCTCTTGAAGCCTAAAATTGTGCATGGGTACCTTTTTGATGTCTCTGTGACTGCACCAAGGAGACAAATACATAAGACTAGAATCAAGCTGTTGAGAAGAAGAGAAAAATATCAAGCATCAGCATACAGAGCATTGTGGGAGATGAATACACTCAGTGATCTTGAAGACATAATGTGAACTTGTGGCTCTTTCTTGGAACAGAGCCTGAATCAGGGAGAAGAGATATTACAGTGTTGAAGTTGATCTTTTTCTTCTTCTTCTTCTTCTTTTTTTTTTTTTTTTTTTGCCTCTTTGCCTCTACTTTTTTCATACCTCTTCCTAAGAAGAGAGAAATCAGTGTACCAATCAGTCACCAGGATATGTTTTGCTGGACAACAGATTCAAGGTAGAAACTCTAAGTAATAGAAGCAGATTAATTTATTAGTCAAATTGTTATTTTTGCGCCCTTAAGGACTATCTTCTTACAATGGAATTCATCATGTAGTTTAATTTTCTTATTGGATCTCCTCCTTCACTTGACTAGCTTCTGTTTTCTGCCCCATCTGAAATTTTCTCATGATTAAAATGACTGTGGCAGACTGTGGTCAAATGCTGACTGTATTAACAACTCAGAAGCAAGAGAGGTTTGGGTTTCTTAATACATCCTCTCACCTTTCATTACCTTCTCCCTTCTCCCTCATGCCTGCTTCACTCTATACTCACATATACATTTCAGTTTGCATCTCCAGTGGGCGCTGACCTTCTAGATCTTAATTCTGAAGGAGTTGGTATATTACAAGTGCATCATCCTATCAGCTGAACTCTCTGTTGCCCTCCTCTAATTAATTACTGTTTCTAAAAGGCTCAGAAGATGAATAGTGCTATAGAAGTGCTCAGTGTCATAATTCCATTATTTTATTTCAGTTCTTATTGAAATATCATCATAATAATCAACCTGTTGCATTTGCAACTCAGGAAGGGGCAAGATATAGTAGGAATACCTTTACTAGCTCCATTTCTAAATTTCAGTCATTGACTCTTACAGTGACACACTGGGATCATTCTCCAGCTTCATACAGTAACTATCTCTTGGGAAACTAACTTTTTAGACATGTCAGCAAAACAGGAGGGTTTTCAAAGTTTAATTAAAATGTGTATGGAATTTTTATTCAAGTAGTTCAAGTTTCAGTTTTCACTAAATGATTGTATGAATTGAGATAATCATTTAACTTCACTAAGCTACAGTATTTTTATCTGTAAAATGGGTAAGGCAATTTATTTATTCAGTTCATAGGGCCATTATGAGAATCAGGTTAGGTAATATGCTAAAAATCACTTTGTAGCCTCAAGCAGACTGTCTAAATACTTTATTTTATTGTTTGAAAATTAAAAGGATAGATTGAGTCCCTAGAACAAAAACACACAGTGGAGACCCTAAGAAATATAAAATATGCTACTTGGAATTAATTTTTCTAGAAATGAGATGATCAAAGTGAATCTGGCTCACCATTGTTGACAGAGGTCACCTCTGGCTAACATTAGATGGGAAGATTTGCTAATACATCACAGGGACAAATAAGAAATGTGATGAATAAAGAGAAGAAATAAAAGATTACTTATAGATCAAAATCAAAGGAAAAAGAGAAGGAAAAAGGTGCAGATAAGAATAGGGAGGGAGGAGGCAAGAGGGCAATGGAACAGGTCAGACTGTGAGAGTTTCTGCAAAAGTGAGTGTCCATAAAGACTCTCTATGTGAGTGAGTGTATGCAGGTGGGTGAGTGAAAGTTCATCTGAGGGGAGACTCAGGTTCATGCATCTGTTGCTCTTCTCTAGAGGTGACTGCAACCCACCATGGCCCTGAGATTGGAGCCCCCAATGCACAGGATCATCTGCTGTTCTTGGGGGTCTCCTGAGAGGATGCAGCAGAGAACAGTTGCTACTCACCACCTGGTACCTGGTCCATGCCATCACCTGTGGCGGCAGACGTCAGCATGAGCCCCAGGAACTGTGCAGAAGGCAGAGTGTGGAAATCTGAAATGGAGCCCTGCCTCCAGTGAGGAAAAGCTGACTGGTGCCATCTTCTCTGTTCCAAGACCAGGCAAAGACCTGCATTGTTCCTCCCAGCTCCATCTTGCCTCCAACTCGGGACCCAGAGGATACCCCCTCATCAGACTTGGAGAGACTAATGCCCCTCTCCCACGCTGGAGCAGGCACAGACATGTCAGATCTGAGTGGAAATCTTGACAACAGCAACAGTAGCAGACAAGTCAGATGAGTCCAGATATGATCCATCCTCCTCCTACAGTAGTCCATGGGGCATCTGACCAAAGCTGAAAGCAACACTATTAGCTTGCACTGAGAGTGGAGGGGACATGCTGGAGACCAAAACCACTTCTTAACACAGTGGTGGCAGCCCAAAGGGACTTGAAGTTGCAGAAATGGCCACAGAACAAGTTTTTGGTTTTTGTTTTGTTTTTTCTTTTAGTTTTTTCTTCTTTCTTTCTGTTTTTGCTGATGTTTTCATACTTGTTTTGTTTCTGTTTTTTAATTTTCTTAAAAAATTTCCTGTTAGTTTAGGGGTATTGTTGAGGACAAGTACATCAAAAGAGTCTTTAGTTTGTTTGTTTTTATGACTGTCTGTGTGTTTTTGTTCTTTTGTTTTTTTTCTATCTCTATTTGTTTCTCTGTTTATTCGTTAGTTGATACACCTTTTTGTTTCCCTCTTCTTCTTTTCTCTCTTCACCTTGTTTTCATCTTCCACCTTCCTTTTTCCATTCTTTTCCTTTCTCTTATCTCACTTTGCTTTCAGGGGTAAATATACCTCCCTCACTGCATGGACAGGATGTAAGGTGATAGGAAGTGGGTTTAAGGGGGCCCACATATCTATCAGCAGATACTGGGATCTGCAGATAGCCTTTGAATCACAGCTCCCCCCTTAATTAAATCTCAAATCTGCAAAAATCACAGCCCCTCACCCCCAGTACAGCTTCAAAATTGAACAAAGCAAGAGGATCTACATAAGGAAGAATAGGAGACAGTGCAAACAGAAGTGAAAACTATCCCCCCATCACTGAACAACGGAATTAAAGAAGAGGTAAATTAAATGGGGGTGGAAAACCTACAAAATGAAGAAAAAACAAAGGAAGAATATAAGTCTCATATGGACCCCTGGGAGGACACCTGAGAATACAAACTTTGGGACTCAAACAATGAAGAGCACTCAGAATGACTGACCTCAAACCACAAACCCAGATATCAAGATATTAATAGGAAGAATGAATAGAAATGAGGAGAGACAAGAGGAAAGAATGAAGGAGTTGGTTACTGAGATGAAAGCAATAAAGAATACAGTGAATAAAACAAACTAATAAGTATGGAAAGCAAAATTAACTAAGCAGAAGAAACTGTCACTGAGCTTAAGACCAAAATATGGAACTAACTTAAACTGTTAAAAACACAGAAAAGAAACTTTAAAAGGCAGAACAAAACCTCCAGGAAATAAGCAATTATTTCAAGAAGCTGAACCTAAGATTAATTGGAATCCATGAGGTAGATAAAGAGACAGAGACCACCCTGGAACAAACATTTCATGAAATTATCCAAGAAAACGTCCTCACCTCATCAGAGACCTGACCATTCATACACAAGAGATTCGGAGAACCCCTACAAGACAACAAATGAGAAGACCAACTCTAGACACATAGTAATTCCTTTACAAAAAAGTAGGTATAAAAGAAAAAATCTTAAAGGTAGCAAGAGAAAAAGGCCAGACTACCTACCAGGGAAGACCAATTAGAATAGCTTCAGACTTATCTACAGAAACACTCCAGGCTAGTGAAGATTGGAGTCCAATCTTCAAAGTTCTCAAAGATAACCAATTTCAGCCAAGAATTACCTACCCAATTAAGCTAAGTTTCATCAGTGATAGAGAATTAAAATCTTTCCCAGACTTTCAGTCCCTAAGGGTTTACATTGCCTTCAGACCAGCTCTACAAGAAACACTTAAGAAAGAAATTAAAACATAAGAAAGGAAAAAAACAACTACCACATGCTTCCAAAGAATTCAAGAAAAAGATTGAAAACAAACATAAGTCAACTCAAAAGTCAAAAGAAAGACAACAACAAATAAGTAAACAGCACCAGAAACAGCAAACTCTATAAGACCCCTCTTACTAAAATCTTTGGGATGCCATGAAAACAATACTAAGAGGGAAATTCATATCAACAAAAACACACATGAAGAATATGGAAAGATCACAAATTAGCAACTTAACAAATCACCTAGGGAAGCTGGAAAAGCAAGACCACTAAAACCCTAACCTCAGCAGAAAAATCCAGATCACCAAAAAAAGCCCAAATTCTGGACTTGGAAGACAAAAGTATAATACAAAAAATTAAAAAAAAAAAAATCCCAAAAAGCTGGCTCTTTGAAAGGACAAACAAGATGGATGGACCCCTAGTTAGACTGATCAAGAAAAAGCCCAAATAAACACAATCAGAAATGTAAAAGGTCAAGTCACAACTGACTCCAAAGAAATACAGAAGATTATCAGAGATTACTATGTACACATATATTGCAACAAACTTGAAAACCTAAATTAAATGGAGGACTTTCTGACATCACACAACCTCCCCAGTTTGAAACAAGAAAACATTGAGACACTAAATAAACCAACAACAATCCAGGAAATCAAATATGTCATAAGAAAACTACCTGCAAAAAAAGTACTGGACTGGATGACTTTCCAGCAGAATTCTACAAAACATACAAGGAGGAAATGATACCAATCCTATGGAAAGTATCTCAGGCAATCGAGAAAGATGGGACTCTCCCTAAATTATTTTATGAAGTTAACATCACATTGTTACCCAATCCGGGTACAGATCCAACAAAGAAGGAGAACTACAGGCCAATACCCTTGATAACCATAGAAGCTGAAATTTTCAACAAGATTCTAGCAAACCAGATCCAATAACACATCTCAAAAATCATCCACCATGACCAAGTAGGCTTCATCCCTGGGATTCAAAGCTGGTTCAACATCCATAAGACCATAAACATAATTAAATGTATCAACAGATATAAAAAGAAAAAACACATGATTATATCATTAGATGCAGAAAAAGTTTTCGATAAAATCCAGTGCCCAATCTTGGTAAACACCCTCAAACATCTAGGCATGGATGGAACTTACCTCAAAATAGTAGGAGCCATCTATGAGAAACCCACAACCAACATACTGCTTAAATGTCCGTAATTGGAACCATTTCCCCTGAAAACCAGAATAAGACAAGGATGCACATCCTCATCCCTCCTGTTCAATGTAGTATCGGAAGTCCTAGCTAGAGCAAGGAAATCAGGGGTATCAAAATAGGAAAAGAAGAAGTTGAGTTATCCCTCTGCTAATTTCATGATTCTATACCCTGAAAATCCAAGAGAATCTGTGAAAAAGTTCCTTGCACTGATAAAGAACTTTGGCGAAGTCTCAGGGTATAAAATAAATGTGCAAAATAGAGTTGCATTCCTATGCACCAACAATAAAAAAACAGAAACCCAAATAAAAAGCACAGTACCATTCACCATAGCCACACACACACACAAAAATGAAATATCTTGACATCTTTCTAACCAGAGAAGAGAAAGACCTTTACAATGAAAACTACAAAGCAATGCTTAAAGAAATCAAAGATGATACAAACAAATAGAAAAATATTTCATGCTATGGATTGTAAGAATCAACACTGCTAAATTGTCCATCCTACCCAAGGCTATCTACAGATTTAATACAATACTCATTGAATTACTGACAGCATTCTTCTTAGACCTGGAAACGACAATACAGAAATTCACATGGAAACACAAATCACCATGAATAGTCAAAACTATATATATATATAACTATATATATATATATATACATACATATATATAGTGATAGGTATCACATTCCCAGACTTTCAACCTTATTATAAGGCTACAATATTCTAACAGCCTGTTATTGAAACAAGAAAAGGCATATAGACCAGTGGAGCAGGACAGAGATTCCAGAAGCAAAACCTTAATTTCTCAACCAAGTCATTTTCAACAAAGCATCCATCATCAACCACTGGGGAGAGGAGAACCTATTCAGTGAATGGTGCTGAAAAAACTGACTGACCACATGCAGAAGATTAAAGCAAGACCCCTACATTTCACCATACACAAAAATCAACTGTAAATAGATCAAAGACCTAAACATAAAACTTCAAACAATAAGAATCTTAGAAAATGAAGCAATCACCCTTATGGAAATTGGAACTGGAAACCAACTCCTGATCAAAACCCCAAGAGCCTATGCCTTAAGTGATAAGATAGACAAATGGGACCTCATCAAACTGAGAAGCTCTGTAAAGCCAAAGAAACCATCAAGAGAGCAGGGAGAAAGTCCACAGACTGGGAAAAAATATTTGCCAACTGTAAACCTGACAAAAGTCTAACACCCAGAATCCTCAAGGAACTCACACTTGCCAATAAGAAAAAAAAAAAATAAATAACCCCATTGCAAACGATATGAATAGATGCATCTCAAAAGAAAACATATGAGCAGCCAACAGATACATGAAAAAATATTCAGCCTCACTAGTCATCAAAGAAATGCAAATTAAAACCACATTGAGATATCACCTAACTACAGTCAGGATGGCAATCATCATTAACTCAAAACACAACAGATGCTGGAGAGGATGTGCAAAAGGGAACCCTTCTACACTGTTGGTGGGAGTGTAAACTAGTACAGCCTCTGTGGAAAACAGTTTGGCAATTCTTAAAAGACCTGAAAATTGACCTTCCATATGACCATGCAATCCCGTTACTGGGAATAAACCTGAATGAACTCAAATCACTCTATGAAAAAGTTAACTGCATGTGCATGTTTATTGCAGTATTATTCTCAAGAGCAAAAAACAAGGAACCAACCATGCTGTCCATCGAAAGAGGATTGGATAAAAAAAAAATATGGTACATATACACCATGCAATATTATGTAGTCATGAAGAAGGACAAAATTATGAATTTCACAGCAACTTGGATGGACTTAGAATCTATAATACTGAGTGATCTATCACAGACAAAGAACTGAGTACCACATGTTTTCACTCATAAGTGGAACTTGAACAATTTTCATAATACTATAAGAAAGTGATTGACAGTAGTGGGAAACTGCCAGGGGTGGGAGTGGGATTGGCAGTAGTGGAAAACTGCCAGAGAGGTGGGGGCACACCTCATTAACAAGGGTACCTGCATGATGAACATTTGTATATCTAACCCTGCATTGTACTCCACATCTTTAAAATAATAATAATAATATAAAAAGTGGTGAAAATGCCAAATCTGGAGTGAAGTGGATAAACACAGTATTTATGTCTTTGAGTCAAGTGATAGTGTCATTCTCATTTTTCTTACCAGTAAGTTCCATGTTTGGTTGGTTCTGGTTGAAAAAACAAAAGGAGAATTGCACCAAGGTAGAAAGCATGGACTTTGAACTATTTCCTCTGTTCAAATCCTGGCATTCAGCCAGGCTCGGTGGCTCAGCCTATAATCCCGAGCCTCTGGGAGGCTGAGGTGACCGATTGCCTGAGCCCACGGGTTCGAGACCTCCCTGGGCAGACGTGACCTCATCTCTACAAAAATCAAAAAAATTAGCCGGGTTTGGTAGCGCGCGCCTGTAGTTCCAGCTACTTGAAGGCTGAGGCGGAAGGATCGCTGGAGCCCAGCTGGTCAAGGCTGCAGTGGCCGGGAGCGGCCACTGCACTCCAGTCTGGGAGACAGTGAGACTCCACCTCAAAAAAAAATTTTTTAAAAAGAAAGAAAATCCTGGCATTCTTCAGATGTGAAAGACTTATGTTCTCTTAGTACCTCATTCTCCTGATTTCTGGATTCTGTTGGTAGTAGTAAGAAGTCACCTACTATTGTTCCTTTGAGTAGTTATTCTCACCCTCTCTCTCCCACTCTCTCTCTCAGATCTTCTCCTTGTCTTTGTGTTCTAAAGTTTTACCAGGCAGCATCTAGGAGAGTGCTTCTTGGGATTTCTTGTTATAAATGTGCTTGAGTTTGTTTTGGAATCTAAAATTTATGGTTTGTTTACTTTCATGATTCGTAAAAATACCTTGCTTACTTTTCAGCTCTTAAATGCGTTAAATGTACAAATTAGTGCAACCTCTTTGGAAGACAGTGTGGCAATTTCTAAAAGAACTAGAATTTGACCTTCCATATGACCCAGCAATTTCCCTATTGGGAATATACCCAGAGGAACTTAATCATTCTACAAAAAAGATATCTGCACACGTGTGTTTGTTGCAGCTCTATTCACAATAACAAAAACAGAACCAACCATGCTGCCCATCTAAAAAAATGTGGTACATATACACAATGGAATATTATGCAGCCATAAAAAAGGACAAACATATGGACTTCACAGCAACTTTGATGGATTTGGAGTCGATCATACTCAGTGATCTATCACAGAAACAAAGAACAGAGTACCATATGTTCTCACTCAGAAGTGGACTTTGAACAATTATAATACTATAAGAAAGCGACTGGAAGTAATGAGAAACTGTCAAGGGAGAGGAGGGTGGCATTGGCAGTTGAGGGAAACTGCTAGGAGAGGAAGGGGCATACCTCATCAACAAGGGTACCTGCATAATCAACGTTTATATACCTAATCTTGAATTGTACCCCTCATCTTTATAATAAAGAAAATTAAAAAGAAAAAATTATGACAATAAAGAGAAAAATGTAAACTCCAAAATATATATATAGGTAGATAGATTAATGGATACATGAATGGATGAATGAATGGATTATTAGCAGTTTCACTGATTTTGGCTACTGTTTTATCACTATAAACTGTAAAACCATCCTGTTCTATGTCCAAGTGAATATCACTCCTGCCCTTTCGTGTCAAAATCAGAAATTTTTAGTAGACAAAAAACCCAAGTGGATGTGGAGAGTGTATCTTTGGGACTTTGTTTATGTTTTTAACTTTCCTTCATATGTCTCTGCCAAGCACTAATTCACAAGACTTTGGAGAAGTCAAAAGTAGTTCCTCTTCAATAAAGAAAAGAAAATGAACTTAACCAAGAAATTCAAGAAATTAATGTAATCTTTAGCTCCTAGAAACTCCTAGAGCTACAGATCGATCTTGCCGAAAACATGGTCACCAACAATTTTGTGACCTTTTGTAAGTAATTTATCCTCTTTAAAATTTTAAATTTTCTACACATACTATAGGGGGATAGAATTAACAATCTTAAGGCTTCACCATACTTTTCAATATTATGTGAATTCTTATAATTAAGATGATGTCTTTAGAAAAAAATATCACACATTCAAACACACATTGGAGATACTCTGCTATTGAAGGGCCATATGAGGAAACTTAAGTTTAGTGAGGGCTTTCAGAGTAGTAAATGTGAATGGGAAATACTGATGCTCATCCAACAGCTACTTCTCTTAATTTGGGATCCCAGAACACGGGTTCCATTCTTGTTCCTTGGTCAATGTTACATCCATGTGTTTCTAAACCCAGTAGAAACAAATTATGGGAAAAAAGGCACTGAGACCATGGTGCACTGAATGCTCAAGCTCAATGCCTCACCCCACCTATGATTACATTGGATGTGGTTCCAGATAAAATTCTAGACTCAGCATTTTATTTGGAAATATGTAGTGTGTAGCCAGATTTTACCAGCTTTAGCAATATACAGTAATTAGTGTCAATAATCAACAATTTCAAATGATTTACTTTGAAAGCTAAATTCATCTCAGAAATTATTTCGAGGGAGTAAAAGTTTGATAGCTACTACCTACATAGACATCAGACTCCATATAGTTTCCTAGTAAAATCACAACCCCAGATACTCAAATCTCTTCTTAAAGAAAACAATCCCTACAGAAATTTTCATGCTGACTGCTAGAGGTCTGTTTTCCTTTTTGCAACATTTTGTTCCTCTCAGTCTCATTTCCCAGACTGTTTGATTATCAAGCATTTCAAATTGTGTTACTGTGCTATGGCCTTCCCCGTGAATCACCATTTGGGATTTTATTGTTGTAGATTATAAAGAGACATGTTCACAAAATATTATTTGATGACTTCTGTCATCCCAGAGGAAGTGAGAATATGGCAGGATACAAGCGGAGCTTCTTCTAAGAAAATAGAAACTTGTAGGTAACTACAATGCTATTTAGACACTGTTAGTTCAAAGTACACCCAGAAAGCTCATCAGGAAGTCTTTACTTTTTAGAATCCCAGGAACAAACCCAAAATGGAAGTATCAATCAATCCTTTAATCACTTACTGAAATGGTGCGATCAAGAGGTTAAAATTCTCATTTCATTCTCTCCTATGGAAAAGTGTACCTGTCAAGAGTTAGGTGGATCAGCACAGATGTGGAGGAACACCCAGAGAGGTGGAGGAGAGGAGCTAAGGAGATCATTCCATAGAATCATTTCTTAGTTTGGGAATTGATTCTATGATTTAACAACAAGTTTATCACTGGTTATTTTAGGAAGGGCAGTTTTAAAGAGGTTTGGTAAAAATAGTTGAAGTACTTCTCAAAATTACACAGGAGAGCCAGCCTCTGAGATGCAATTAGAGCTTATTTTAGAGCCATGGACAATATGGAAGAGTAGAGAAGAAGACTAAGGTGTCAGGTCCAGAAAAGGAATAATAAGGCCTGTTTCTAGAAAAGCCTATAATAATAAGTCATGGTGTGACTTGAGCAAGTCACCAACATTTGCTGGGACTCTGAGGATGCTAGGGCACAGGATGTTGTGAGGGATAAAGCTGATGAGAACGTAAGAGAACAGGACTTCCAAGGAAGGTTGTGTGAACATATGCTAAGAAGGAATCATTAAGTCAAAAAAGTCCAAGAAGACTGTGAAAACAGAAGCAGAAGGAATAAAATGCTGGTTAGTAGAGATATGTTACATGTAGAAGGAGTTCCTGACGTGTTTGTGTGTGTGTGTTTGTGTGTGTGTGTGTGTGTGTGTGTGTGTGTGTGTTTCCACTTGACTATATCATCTTAGGAATATTAGCAATGCCAAGGCGTGTCTGTAGTTGAGAACATGGATAAAGAGTTGGATTGCATAAATAGTTTTAGGAAAAAAACAAAATATTCAAATCTTTTTCTGCAATATGTTGTGTGACGGGTCAGCCTTCTTTATCTCACCAAATCTAAGTTTGGTCATTTGAAGAAGTAGGGAAAATAACATTTATCTCATTGGGCTGTTGTGATATATACATTTAGAAAATGTAGTTATATAAATATATTTATATAAAATATGTGGGATTATAATTATATAATGCATGTGTAATATATATAATGCATATGATAAATAAGATACATCCATTCATTCACACAGATAGCACTTGATTTATCAGAGGTATCAAGTAAATAGAATTATCTATCATACCATTAATATTAATTTCTATATGTGATCTGAAACCACTCAAAAACAAAGTCCCAGTTTTCTTAATTTAAAAAGCATTTAGCTATTATGAATATCAAAGTATGCACACACACACAAGCATATGCACAACAGATAGAATACTTGGTTTATTATAAGTGTTTAATAAATTGCATTAACTTTGTATTTATGTTTTGTAATGATTTTAATGATCATTATTATGTAGTGAAATATTGATAATAGTAAAAGAAGACCAAGGAAATTTCAGGTAATTGAGATAAGAGTGAAAAGTACATGAAATGTAGAAAAAAATGAAAAGAAAATGTCACAGAAAAAGAAAGAAAATAGCTTGATGAGTATTCCTGCAAAAGTAGATGAAGAAGAAAAGATCAACATATATGTACATCTCCGACCTTGAGAAGAATCACTTCCTGGGAAAATTTGTGAGAAACAGTGATACCAGAGATGACAGCAGAGACCTAGGACAAGATCACATCGTGGGGACTCTGATTATTGATTCTATTGGATATACCAACAGACATAGTTGCTGTAATTCAAAATACAGGATGCAAGAAATTTTATATGAGCATTAGATGAGATGATAAATTGAATTTATTATAGAGAAGGTGTCAGAAGTAAAAAGGACCAATACTGTTTGTGGTGAGTCTACTGAACAGGCCAAGGCTAAAGATCCTGTTCACTCACTTGAGAATGAAGCCTGCAGACATTTTTCATGTAATAACTGAAATGAGTTATAGTTGCACAGAGGACAACTAAAGATCAACTATGGATTAAACTCAGAAAACCATTTAAGTAAAAGGTACAATCAAGTAAAAGGCTTTAATTCCAAAGAATAAGGACCATTTGTAAAGGGAATTCTGGATTGCTTCTAGGGACATAAAGGATATATCTATCCAAACTACTCAGGGAAATAAAATATTAAAAGAGGGCCAAGGACAACAGACTCCAGATTAAAAAAATGAAAAAAACCAAGAAGTTGGTAGCATCTGCTCAAATTAATGCAGGAACACATGCTCAGGGTGTTGTTAACATAGTCATCGACTTTTTCCTTCCTTTTTCGACTTCATTTAGCCCCCTACCTGATGTTGGGTTCTATGATAGTCTCTAGGGAAGAAAACTCCTGCAGAGAATAACAAATGAGTAAGTAAATAAGATAGTTTTTTCATTTAAAGACACCACAAGTTACAAATAATGCGCTACTAAAAACAGATATTAAAGGTGTTGAAAAATAGGAAGGAAAATAAAGAGGGTGAAATCCAGGTTGTGAAATGAAAGAAGAGAAAAGACAGAGTAGTCAGAGACAAGCAGGTGTAAGAACTTGGAACATTCCAATGAGGGAAAGAGTCAGTTTGAATGTTAAAAAGTGAAGACATGAGAACAAAATTTCACAGATACAAATAGACAGCAGGTGCAAAGAATAGGAAAGCAACTGGACTAAAGTATATGAAACTAGGTACCAAAAAGAAGAGCAGATAAATTAAGTTAGGGGCAAATTGCACCAGAAGGGAAGGAAGTTGGAATAGAGGATTTAAGAAGGTTCATTTATATAATCTATGCAATCGACATTAGGAAATATAATTGACAAAAAAAAAAAAAATTAAATGTCAGTGGACCAGAATGATTGATACCTGTACCAGACTGAAGAACAATTATGTTCAGTAACTTTTAGATAGAAATAGAAAAATATTAGATGACAGTGTCTTGTGTAGCTCTGCCACAATCGTCTCATGCACTATAAAGTCTGGAGCAGGTGACTGGGTTGGTAAGAAAGTATAACTGAATGATAAGAATATACATGATGAGTGCATCGGCCAGGTCCAAGCTCTCCCTGTGCCATTGAATAACTGTATAACCATGGGCAAGCTATTAAACCCCTATCTTCTTTACCTTCTTCAGATGAAAAATGTGAAAAATAGCTTCAAAAACACCCTTTAGGATTATACTCAGAATTAGAGCTCATATGTAAAGAGTAGAAAATGTTTGCCACTGAGTAAGTTCTCAAAAAACATCAGCCATTATCATTGCATCATTAAGTAACTTTATAAACAACTGATTCAGAGATGTAACAATGCCACTAAAGACCCAGTTCTTCAAAATGATCAATCCTGCTGGTCTGGGACTTAGCAAAATCTCCCTGTGGTCAAGGAAGTACTACTTCAAAACTTCATTCACTCTCAAGATAATGTCCAAAACGAGGAGAAAAGAGGTAGTAAGAATGATTCTCTTCACTATCTCTTGTTATTAGAGAAGATGGTCTTTCCCAGAAATTTCTCAGATGACTCTTCCATTTCTCGTCAACTAGAAACAACTTATAAACCATCCTTAGTTATAAGGGCGATTGGGACAGCAAACATTTGGCATTTTTGGTACCATTTTGGAAGAAAGACTCTTTTATTAAAAAGTAAAAATGAGGGAAATAGTTTTTTAAATTGATAAGCAATGATGTCTATAATATTTTAAAATGTATAATAAAATTTATGACATTTATTATAACTATCATTGACTTTTAAGAATGAGGTAAGAGTCTTAAATAAGCTTGTGTGGAATTCGGAAAAACTTTGCAAATGAAATGTGAAGGATAAAAACAGATTTTACTGAATAAACTACATATTTCAGGCTATAGAAATTTTGCAGCGAGAACATAGATCAAGAAAAGGTGAGGGAAAACAGAGAAGGATAGAGGAAATGTGTGTAGATAGAGTCAAGGTTAAAAAATAAGAAAAAGTAAAATTGCTATCTATGAATAGCTTAGACAATGCAATCATAATAGAGCAAAGTATTGCTGAACTTGAAATAATGTAATAGGTTTACATATTGTTAAAATTATTTCTTTATAGCAGAAAGAAAAATCTATATAGAAAAGGACAAAATAATGGATTTATGCTAGAAAATTTATTTGAGAAATTTTTTTTAAAAATCATCAAAAATCAAATATTATGTTGTTGATGAAGCAAAAATGTTGCTGATTTTACGGCACGGTAAAAATCTTTGGAGGAACAAGTAGAATGATTTGAATGCTGTTTTGCAGTTATATGTGGAGAAAAATGAAATGTTCAGGACATTAAATAAATAGACTAACAATTACATTTTATGGCAAAGAGAGTATTAGACATTGGAAACAACAAATACTAATAAAAATTCTAGAACCTCTGAGAAAGTCCAATGGCAGATAAAAACAAAAACATGGGAAATGTCTGATTATTAGAATAAAATTCAAGGGACATACGAAAAGAAGGAAATGGAATGAGTATTTGTTTTAAAAAACTAGCTTTTATTTTGGTAGATGATTTTCTCATGAAAACATTGTAAATATATAGGAGGTCAGGTGAGCTGGTATAAAATATATATGTATGTGTGTATGCTATCCTGAAAGTTTTATGGGAACTTTGACTTTATGATCTATAGATTCTCTTTTTAAGAAGATAGTACATTTGAGAAAAGTACAGTGAAAGTATTTAAGAAGGAGCAATGTGGTATCAGCTTGGATCAGTTGTCATTTATTCTCAGGTCATTAGAACATGAGTAGGTGTAAAACTTTCTCAACCACAGTGTTATTGACATTTGGACCACATCTTTCTTTACTTTGAGGGATATCCTGTGCTTTGCAGAATGCTTAGTAGCATTTGTGGTCTTTACACATTAGATTCTAGTAACACTCTCTTCCCAGTTGTGACAACTAAAAATGTCTTCAGATATTTACAAATGTCATGTAAGGAACAAAACTGCTCCCAATTGAGAATCACAGAAATAGAGAAAAAGAGGTTACCAAATAATAATGATACAGTCAAAAAGAATGCAAAGAGGGGAGGGAAAAAATAAAGAATACCAGAACAGCAGAATAAATTGAAAAAAGGGGAAAGACAAAGAGAAGAGGAATAATTAAAAAAGAAAAGGAAGAAGGAAAGAAAAGGAGTAAAGTAGTTTTTCGGAGGAAATGCAAAGCTTAAGATAATATATGCTATGTATTATCAATAAGAAATTCTGAAATATGTTTTGAAGTAAAGCTGTGAAGAAAAATTGAGAAATAAACTTTAAAGAATAGAAGATTAAAGAATTAATATATATATGAATATTACATAATATCATTGTGAATGGTAAGCATAGAGTTTTTTTAATACTTATTATACCTTCTAGGGCATTAACACTTAGAGTAGGTCATAAAAGGACATTAACTAGGTATAACTCTACCAAACATTGGGGAAATTTAGAAAAAATCCTATAGATCTCCTATAGTAGAAAAAAAAAAAGATGGCAGAGAATAATAACTAGAATTCTCTTTATCCCTGATAGAATGTACATGTTCCCTTAGACAAAAACATACTGGAAAACACAGTTTTTTAAGGTGTTGAAGGAAGAGAAGAAATTGTTCAAAACAGAGATACCATATGTAGTATCTCACATAATCAACAACTAACACCAGCCAGATACTGGAAAGACTACACAAGACGGTTAGAAGACAAATCCTTATTTAGTCTCTGAAGAATTCTTGCTTTAAAAAAAAGTCTAAAATCAAGTAGCAAAAAATACCTGTCTCTCTATCTATCATCTATCTATATCTATAGCTATCTATCTATTTATCATCTATTTATATCTATCTATCCATTTATGTCTATCTATCTATCTTTATTTAACTGTCAAGGCCTAGTTACTAGACTTTACATTTCTTATCACAAGAAAAGAGAAGGAAGTACTACATACTACCATCTATGGGACAGATTATCTGTGAACCACGTATGCACAAATAGTAAGATCCTGGAAGAAGCTAAGCTAGTGAACTACTAATGCAAAACTATAGATGAGATAGGTGAAGAGAAGAAATGAGTTTGACAATATTGAGTTATACAAAATGCCAGTGTAAGTTTTGTTGGTTTCCTTTGTTGAAAGAAATATAAATATGAATATGTAAATGTAATGTTATGACAAAAATAAAGTTGCACGAATCAAATAAGAGAAGGTGGAAGTGTAGACATGTGCTATGAAACACCAGATTCACTAAATATATGTGTTGTCATCAGAAGCCCTAAACTCTCTTGGACATTTTTAAAACATTCTTTTTCACACCTATAAGACATAGACGACACATACAGGCAGCCCATGAAACAGATAAGAACGGGAAGAAAAATGCCTAGAAATTGTCAGTGAACTTCCTTTCCACAAGGTCACACAGACAGGTCCAAAAAAAAAATTTCAAGAATGTCTTATCATCCATAAATTACTGCACACGTATACATAAAGGTAATTATTAATGATAGCACTAACAAGTAATATTAATCTCAGAATCCTCCACAAAGCAGGTAGGATAACTTTTGGAGTTTAAAAGTTGATCTCCTGCCACTACTTTTCTGACTTGTGCTTTTGAAGACAGTTCTCCAAGTTAACACTAGTTTAGAATTTTCCAAGTCACCTGGATTGTATGCTCCCAGTGCATGGAAATTGTAAATTTCACTGTCACCACTTTTGCAGTCTACTACTATACTAAGCACCCAGTGTAATTAGAATAACAATATTAAACTGAGAGGAATGAAATTAAACTGCTCAGAAAAAAATAGACATAATGAAGGTTGAAACTATGTGTCAAGCCACAAGAACTATTGGTTTTCATTAGCAATGCCTTAAAGAATAATTGTGAATGAACTCTCCATATTCTTATCAATGTAGAAAGAGTGAACAGAAAGTAAACACTAAAGTAAAATAGGTACTATTAATCTCCTTTCCCTGGCATTCAATGCCTCTTGCAATGAGGTTATAAATCTTTTAACAAGATCTCTTATTTCACAAATTGTCCTTCCATCAAAGTTGACTCTCCCTCCAAATATACTTTGTGTGAGTTTCTACTCACATTAGCTCTTTCTTGTAACGTCTTTCTGAGTACATGGATGCAAATCACTTGTATTTCCAGGACAGTTGAGAACACATTACTCATCCAGCTTTGCTAACCTCCTTTACTCTCATATGTCTATGCATGTTTAGGCACATACATATCCATCAAATACTGTCTTATTTTCTAGTATTTCCTATGTTTCAATGTAGCCTTCCCTATTCGATTGTAAGGTGTTTGAAGAGAATGTACTCTTTACTATAACAGAAAAATATTAACTGCTTAATAAAATTATATTAGTTGACTGAATGCTGGGTCCATTTTTTTTAAGGTCCAATTGATTATAGCACATTATTCTTTAGATTAAATCTATCTTTAGCAATCTAGGTAATTTAATCTTAGGATATGTATTTGTAGTTTTGACTCATGTATTTTGACCATGAATATTCGGTGCAGATTCTAGTTCCTTCACATAAGAAAGATTGAAGGAGGCATGGGCAATAAAATGGTATTTTAGGGTCATCTCTCTTTTTGTCACATAGAAATAGTTGACTCGTATTGTTCGGCAATCTAGAATCTGAGTGTGTTGTGACTGTACTCTAAAGTCACCCAAAGGGTTCTTATGTCAAAATTGAGAGTATGTATTTTTTTAAAAAATGTACTGTGCTTCCTTAGCCTTCTCTGAGCTCTCAGTAGAGTCTTCCTCATAAATTTTATTAGGCATTGTTATTAGTCAGTCCTAGAGTGAACCACAGTATTTGAAACAGAGCAAAAAACCCCCACAAAGCTAGTACATGTGGATTTGCATTTACCAATGTTAGTGAAAATCATAGATATCCTCATGGTCAATACAAAACCAGCTCTGTCTGCCTGTCTGTCCATCTAGCTATTAATATATCCATTTAATCTACCTATCTATTGCATTTTGGAAGCAGTATGTTGAGATAATGCAGTCACGACACCTCAAATTTGAATCTTGGAAAGTAATTCCAGTCTTGCCAAGAACTAGCCACAGGAATGGATTCAGCCACAACACTGTATTAATGGGAAAAGACATAGAAAGAAATTGGAGTTTATTTCTATATTTTGTCCCAGTTTACGAGCTCATCCTCAGTTTTCCTCACCTATTGTAACATACCGTTCTTTCCATCACTCTTTCCTGGACAGAGCTACAAAGAAAGTTACATCTGATTCAGCATTATACCATCTTGTCAGTATTGTTTCCTTCATCTTATCCCAGATTCTGTTTATTGTGGCTCCAAACTACATAGAAACAACTTTCCAATTCACTACTCTTTGTTTGCAGGAGATGGTACATACCATTCATGATCAAATTGAAGTTTTATTTGTTGCATCATGAGTAGTTTTGAAATATGCTTTGTACAGAGCAGAGCATCCCTGGCTGTCTTCAACACACTGGGTAATCACACTATTGCTCAGTAGGCTAAATTATTTTAAACCTTTCAAAAAATAGCTTCTCTCCTTTTTACAGGTTTTTCTAGGAACAATCTCCATGAAAACGACTCCTAATTTAAAGAAAACTAAGGCATTCCTCACCACTGACAAGGAAAATGGCTCTTTTTGGCCAAATCATAGAAATGAGCTTCCTTACGTACATTGCACCTTTAAAAGCTGACATTATTGCCGCAAAGCCTGAATGGTACCTTGTCAGCATGGAATAACCAGACTGGGCCAAGTTGTCATTTCTGACAGGTCAGTGTAATGAGCAAAAGAACGCTGAGTTTGTCTAAAAGTTTTCACTCGCATCAGCAGGGTAGAGCTGTTTGGGGCGATAACAGCTCTACGTATGTGACTCATTAAAAGTGTCACATTATCAAACGTTGTGGGTCATACTATCGCAACCACCACATTTATGCTTTGTTTCCTCCCCCAAGTACTCCCCAGAAGTCTTTATATTTCTAATTTTAAAAGAGTACACATTGCAGAGCTTTGAGGCATTGGATATTAGCTGCGTGTTATTAGATGAATGCCAAACATTTGGTTTCTTTCAAAACACATCACAGAGATAAATACTAATCTAACTTTATGTAGACTTCTCTCTGGACATCTTTTTCCCATTTTCTGGGATTTTTCTGGGAATATGATTGCCACCATGAAAACAGGGACAGAGAGAAAATAAAAGGAGCAAATAAGAATTAGGTAAAATTGACATCAGATAGCCATTCTGAATTATTGGATGCCAGTTGCTATTGAGGGTCCTTATTTAGGGGGAACTGCACACAGATTTTGATAGGAAGCCCAAATTCAGAAATGTGAGGTCACGTAGAACTAGTTTTATTTGTCCATTGATGACAAAGTTTGAGGGTTCATTCAGCTCCTTCCAGTGTTCCAGTCAGCTGTGGTGCTTTCTCTTAATCAGTTGCACCAAACAACAGAAAACATTTTTCCCCCTCTTCAGAAAAATTCACTTAATGCTCGTGACTAATTAAATTCTCACTCTAGTCATGATTAATGTAACAAATAATTACAGCTTAGATCTAATATAGATACAACTAATTGTTCTGCCCACAGTGCATTGTGACTAACAATTAAACACAGCTTTTAAAGCAAAAGGAAAGAGAATTGAGGAGTGACCTTTACCTGGCTTTACAATTTCTGTTCTCCTCCTTATTTCTTTCATGGTGGAAAAAAAGGTTTTATTTGTTTGATTGTTTGTTTATATTTTCTCTTTTACTAGATGTTAGATAAGCCCTACTGCTTTACACGTTTTGCTGCTAGTCTAACTTGAAGTGATGCTGGATGTGGCCAGTGAATCACTAGGAAAAAGAAATCGAGTGGTTGTACTGCCTGAACGCTCCCCAAGGGTAAAAGTGCAAAAGCATCTTCATGTTGTCAAAGTAACAGATAATAGGGAAATGTCAAAGCTCAGATGGCAAAGTAAGAGACCTGGGTCACCTGTCTGTATGCTTTGGTGCCCATCAACCCCATCCACAGGCAATGCTCTTACACTGAAACCCTGACATGGAAAGGACTGCTGCCTGGTGTGGGGAGAGATGTCAGGGTGGTCTCTGGATATACATTCCCAACCACTGCAAACACTCACAGAACCTCTTGGGGATTCTCATAACTGTGAATACAAAATGATTTTAGTTTGATTAAATACCAGATGAAATGAGATTGAGAATTGATAACTTTCCTACGTACCTCATGTGCCTTGGTATTTAAGAGGTTCATTGAATGCTCTATTGAAGAACCTACTTATAACATTAGTAAATAAAGTCATGTTTCTATCAACTACTTTGCCTTCTACCATAATAACAAAACCCTTTTATCTTTTCAGGGCATGATTAAGTATAATTTGTCTATATGAGCTAAACTCTAATAATTAAAATTCCATGGGGAATCAAACTTATGATTAGTCTAACATTCAACTACAACTGTGTCTTAAACAAGGTTTGTTATTTTTTCCCCTGTGCTGTTATTTTTTTTTTAATTGTACAAAGACATTTTCATGACTTAGTAGAAACTAACAGACAAACAGAACATTATTTTACTATTCAACATTTTGAATGGATTTGGGAGCCAGTGTTGGTCAATTTTGTTTGCACCATTTATGCAACTAATCTGTTATAATTCTTTAAATATACTCACATCTATGTCATCATAATTCATATTTATTGAATGTCTATCATGTGGCCAGTTTTGATCTAATAATAGTGTTTCAA
This sequence comes from Carlito syrichta, assembly GCF_000164805.1. Lineage (NCBI taxonomy): Eukaryota > Metazoa > Chordata > Mammalia > Primates > Tarsiidae > Carlito > Carlito syrichta. The sequence goes on from NW_007248390.1 coordinate 2,004,969, forward strand.
TCTTTTCTACTTTTTCTACCTTCACTGGATAAAATATGTGTAGTTACAGAGAGTATTTAGTTAAACTAAATACCAGCTCAAGGGAAAAGTTATACATAGCACAGAACTAATGCTTCAGATACCTCTTCTTTCCTGCACTTTTCCCCAGTGTTTTGCCTTTCATAGTTAACTTTGCAATGACAATTTTTTTATTTAGTCAGTAATTTTAAGACTAGTTTCATGATGAATTCTAGATAAATTCCATCCTCATTAAGGAGTGGTTTTGGAGCAACTGATTAAACAACAAAATCCAAGTAGTGACTGTGATACTGTTAGTCAGATACAAATGTGATGTCTGAGTACTAGAATCTGAACTTTCTTGGTTCATTTGTTCTGAAGAATCCCACCTTTTGACTCCATCCATATATAGATTCCTACTCCAATTGCTTCCCTCGTCTTTCATTTTCTTTAGAAGTCAGACCCTGTCTTACTCCAGCTAGTCTTACTATCCTTAAACTACAGTAATTCATGTCATTAAAATATGAAGATGCTGCCATAAAAAATAATGAAATGATGTCCTTTGCAGCAACATGGATGGAGCTGAAGATCATCATCTTAAGTAAAAGGACCCAGGAACAGAAAACCAAACAACATATATTCTCACTTAAATGCAGGGCTTAACAGTCACAAAGGTGGTAATAATAGACATTGGGAACACCAGTAAAGGAGAAATGGGAAGGGGTGTTAGAGTTCAGAAACTGCCTATGGAACATAGTGTTCACTGTTTGGGGAATGTCACCTGAGACTCAATCTCTACCACTACACAATGACTCCATGTAACAAATACACAGATGTCCTCCCTGAATTGAAAATAAAATAAAATAAAATAAAATGAAGAATGTGCTAAATGAATTACATCAGGCCTCTAAAAGGCTGTAAAATCAAGGGGAGTCAAGGTTTCTTGCTATCTTTTTACCCACAGGGTGCAGAGCAGAGTACCAATCATGTAGGATGGGCTGTTTATAATGGATGCGTGATGGATAAGAGCGCTGCACAAGGGAGTTTGGTGGCAGATATTTCCCATGGTACCTATGGTGCCAGTGGGTATCTTCCATTGTAAATTTCTTGTGATTTCATTATTCAAAGAATAGCACATACTTCCTCAAAAGTCCTCATTTTTATAAATTTTGCTCATAGATTCTCATAGAGTCATTGGGTAGCCACAAATACATCTCCAAAATTTCCAAAGTGGATTGAATTTAAAAGGAAACTCAATATTTAATTCTATAATTCAATCTTTTACATGTAAAATTTTAAAGAAAAAAATGCATATTTATAAACAAGATTCAAACTTTTTAATTACCAAACATACCCTTCTTATTTTATTTCAGTATGACCCTATATATTAGAGATGTCAATAGCAACTTTATCTACGTTAAAAAAATACAAAGAATATCCAAATTCATCATTTGGATAGAAAAATGATAAAATTCTAACCTCAAAACAAGTAACAAAATGCATTTACTCTTTGCAGTCCCATCATGAGAAAACAAATGATTTCCGTTAGACTTCTTGAAATATTGAAAATAACTCATGAATAGAATTATCTCCTTGTCCAATATGAGACCAAAATATTTTGAAGACTTTAAGCGTTCTGGATTAGAAAGAGAATTTATAAATGCATTGAATAATATAATGGTGCAAAAGTGAATTTCTTACGTCAAGTCTTTACATATATAGAGCTTTCATATTTATATATTGGAAATATTCTCTACCCAAAGTGTGAGATTTCCCATGGCCTCTTCATTTTCATTTGGTGTAAGCTCCCTTATATTACTGGCACTCATGACAAAGAAAAAATTAGATTTACCCTAATTTCAGAAATTACAGAAGAAATTCTGTAATCTTCACTTAATTCAAGGCAAAGAAATAACATTTGTATCTTGACTTATTCATCAGTTAAATGCTTTTTTCAAGTTGGTTTTCTGGGAGAGTTTTAATTTACAGTTCCTATTATTTTGTTTTTCTTTTTATATCTCAAAATGAATGCCATGACCATGAAAACCACCAGGCAGGAAACTAAAATCTTGGGTTCATTCCAAGTCCCTAATTTTTATGGGACTGGAGAGGAATTATCTCCAAGAGTCTGGCTTTTTAAAAGACTTTGTGAGAAAAGGAAAAGCAGAGTTTCCAACCTCAGAACATTTACTTTATATCACTTCTAAGCTTTAGAAGACAAATATCATATCTTTCTATCTTTCACAGTCTGTGTTTCTTCCCTGTACTATTTTTCTCCTTTGTTCAGACCCACTTGTTTCACATTTCAGTGAATCTTTGTTGACATGTCTGTTACTTTATTCAGAATGCACTGTCCAGACATTCTATTCTTTCCTGTCTTCTCTGGATCCTTCTAGACTTTAAAGTTTAGTTCAGTTTTCTTCAACTCTGGGATGCCTTTCTCAACAAAGTTACACAATTAATTGGTGTGATGGTTTCTGTTAGAAGTCTTTACTCATGACTACACATGAGAGTCACCCAAGGAATGTGTACAGAATAACCCCATCTAGGCTCAACCCACACCAAATATCTTGATTTGGGATACTAGTTTCAATATATTTTAATTGTGTCACAACTGAATGCAGGTTGAGTATCCTTTATTCAAAATGCATGGGACCAGAAATGTTTCAAATTTAGGAATTTTTGAAATGTTAGAATATTTGTACAAGTATCATGAGATATCTTGGGAATGGGACCCAAGTTGAAACATGAAATTCATTTGTTTCATATATACTGTTTACCCATAGGCTGAAGGAAATATATACAGTATATTAAGATAAATTTGTGCATGAAACAAAGTTTGTGTACATGGAACCATCAGGAAGCAAAAGTGTCACTATGCCAGACACCCATGTGGATGCTTTATGATTGGTGGAATCACCATCATCCCTAACTCTGAATTTATATGCGGCCAATGAACAATCATTTTTTTACACTCATTTGTACATAAGTACTTAACAGTAAAAAATATGGCATACCTTTAATGCAGGGGAAAAAATAACCGGCTTAGGGTAACTAAGCAGCACAGTAGTGTCACTAGAATATGTGTATCATCTGTTAAACAACTGCAACAGCAAACAACAGCCATTCTTTAGTCTCCATCCACAATACTGTGCTTTGCTGAAAAGGCTACTTGAGGCTGTATTTTATTTATTCTCGAGAGAAGAAACATCAAAAACATTCAAGGGACCAAGAATTGACTCCTCTAGGTATGAGGCATTCCACCGGATAGTCTTTTAAAATGTTTTCTCCAGATTCATCAACCTCATTAACAACAGTTTGTTTGGTTTTTTTTTGTCTTAAAAGTCACTTTGATTTTATAAACTGACATGATTTCATGTTCTGTTAAGAACATCACTGCTCTAGACCTTCATTAAGCCCAACACACATTTATACCATGTCCTCTATAGAAAATTTTTCTGCAGCGTTATCATCTTCATTGTCACTATTATCATGGTCAACTTGATTCAGAATCATTTCATCATTGGTTAATAACAATCATTGGTCAATGAACAACTAGAGTCTTCGAATTAAAAACTTCTTTGATATCCACTTTTTCTAGCTTACTGACAGACTTTGGAGATATAAATTGTATGTATTTTACTTATATAAGGAGATTAGCTATTACTTTTTTCTCCCTTGAAAAATAAAATCCTTCAAAGTCACCACTTTGTTCATCATCATCACTGAACAGAGTAACACGCCAGGGGTTGTAGCAGGCATACACAACTGTGTCTTTAGTCACTGTACTCTAACCATTGAAGACAGCGTATATGGCATCTTCTTATGCTAAACTCCTTTTGAAAACCTTCCACCCTCATGTCTCTGCTCACTGCTGGAGCACACTATTCAAGAAAACATTTCCATATTTACTCTTAATTTAATAATACCATGGTCACATGACTGAATTAATGAAATCACATTTGGGAGAAGGTACATGATATCAACATTAATTTGATAAGAATTTCAACTCAAAAATGAGCAGGACATTTGTCAAGAAAAAAAATCTCACAGTCATCATCCAGTCCACCTTCCTGGTAGTGAGCACAACACCCTGTTAAAAAAAAAAAAAAGAAAGAAAGTTTCTAAAATTAATAAAATGATGACCCAGGTAATTTATATATTTTAGCATAATAATTGCAGTGGTATGCAATTTATTCCTGGAAAACGGTAAAGATACAAGCTATTGCTTATTACAACAAGTTTACATTTGTGTGTGCCTGCCGCATTAGCACATCCTGGCAAAGTTATTCTGTCCTTGACATCCTTAATTCCTGAAGGAACTGTCTCATCAGCTACAGTTAGTACCTTTCTGGGGCAATAGCACCAAAACAAGGAAACTTCAACTTTACAGCTTTGCTTTGATGTCAGATTTTAATCATCAAACCTGGGAATATTTATCAATCAGTATTTTCAATGCTTCATAATCAGCAGATGCTTTGCCTCTGCACATATTTAAAAATTTGATGCTGTGTCTTTTCTTAAATATCTGCAACGAGCATATTGAATATTCACAATTCCCTTCAATTTTCAGTTCATCGTGATAGATCTTTGCTTGTTTTATGGCCATTATACCATTAAGTGATCTATATACACTGCAACACCAATGAATACAATCTTTCAACACATAATCAAAATTTTCATTTTTAGCTTTATATAGTGACTTTCTATTTTTTACTGACTTGTGTTCATTACTGTCAGCACAGAATATCAGAAGTTTATCTTTCTGTTGCTGTGGATCCTATGGGTGGTCATTCCAATGCATACTCTTCTATATGACATTTCACATTTGCACCACTGTCCAGTTTCTCCAACAGCTTGATTTTCTGTGCCATAGATAATTATAAATTTTTTGTCTTTTTCTTGTCACTGTTACCCATAGGGGTATCCTCAAGCCTTTTTTTTTTTAACATTTTCAAAAATATCTTTATGACAGTGGAGAATAAGCAAACAAACACAATGAGCAATGTAAATAGATCTTGGTGCATATGGCACATCGTGGAAAACTTGCTGTTGGAACTTGTAGCATGTACATGTGCCATTTTATTCCCCTTATGGGTATGCTTGGGTGGGGGATATATGGGAAAGATAAACTGCCATTGTCACGGGGTAGGATGATCTCATTTCCATTAGGGACACTGAATAGAATGTGTCGTGCACCTGCATTTTGACTGGTACTCTTCATATTAGGTCAAGTGTGAAATTTTTTATATGTGGTGTCTTGTTGTCACTCAAAAATTTTCAGATATTGGAGCTTTTCATGTTTGGAATTTTCAAATAAAGGACGCTCAGCCTGTATAATATGTGACTGAGCTGAAATTCAACAGTCCATACTAATTTTTACACCCACCTATAAGTTGAAATAATTGCCATAATGTCTACATATCTATTTGAAATGCACATACAAATGCACATTCATAAATATATTTAACCTTTTATTTTCTTCTTGGCAAGGGACTCATTCTTAGACAGACTTCAGCAAGGATGCCCTACACAACTGAAGGCAAAGGAAAACCCATCTCAGCACAATAATGTGAAGGGCCCAGAGTTTCATTAACTTGACTTCGTTCCTCTACACCTTTCTTTTTACTCTTTGCTTTTTTTTCTTTTCCTCCAGCAGTCACTGAAGCATCAACAAGCCCCTTGGGTCTTACACATGTGTACAACAGGACATCATTTAAGTCCAATATTCTATAAAATTCATGCCAATTATGCAATCCTGTGCTTTACTTTTATATCTATAATGCATTTACCATATTCTAAAAACTTACCAACCAATAAAAGGACAAAACTCATTCTGGGAGCTTAGCTCATTCCTTTTTTACTAAGGTCAGATAATCTGCTGCATTCTACTCTCAAGCTTATCCACAAGATTGTAAGCCCTTGAGGGCAAATATATTTGATTTCACATGTTTATCCTAAAAGACGCATACTTGAATAGGCATTCAACTCTGATTTAAATGTTAATAACAAAATTCTAGAGGCAATGGTGATTAACTGATTAATTGTACTATTCTGTGTTTAGTGTCTGTTTCTCAATCTAGACCACTGATTCTCAGTCTTGATTGCATATTGGAAGCACCTAGAGAGTTATGAAGAAAACTCTACTACCTGAGAACTTCATGTGCAGAATCTCTGGACTTGTCCTACAACAACCGAATTGGAATTAGATAATTTCTATATCCATCAAAGATTGAAAAGGCTAGATTTCAGAGTGACTAGTAGTTCTCAAATTTGAGAATGCATCTGAATTATCTGGAAGTCTTTATAAGACACCAATATGTTTGGGAATGGGTCTGGGATGGAATCTGAAAATTTTAATTTCTGATGGGTTCTTAGGTAATGCTAAGGTAACTATATAACTGGCTCAAGGCTAACATTTGAGAGAATCACAGGTCTAAATTACGTGTTCTAAAAACTAACAAACAAACAAATAATTCACCTCTGTATTCAAACTCCAGAGAGTTTCATTTAATTGGTCCGGGGTAGAGCCTGATCATTGTATTGTTAAAAGCACATCAGAAATAAGACTTCTAGCAAGATGGTAATGGGACATGTTGGTTTGTGGGACCCTCTGAGAAAGTGAGGGTCCATAAAGACTCTCACTCTCCCTCAGTGGCTGCTGCTCCCGCTGCTGCCAGCCTGCTCTTCAGCCAACCACGCAAGCCTGCAGGCTGGTAGACACCAGCTCCATGCACTGCTTTGCCACCACCACCACCCAGCCTGGGTAGCCCTTGGCTCCTGGCCCTGTGGAGCTCCTCCCACACAATGCACTGCTGATATGGTCACAATTGCTGCCATCCCCTCGCTCTGGGTGACCCTCAGCTCCCAGCCCCGTGAAGTTCCAGGTTTCACTGCCCACTGCACTGCTCAGCCCTGCCCTGCCCAAGCTGATCCTTGCCACGCTGACCTGGAACACCTGGCAGTCTTGTGCTCTGCTTCCCCCAGTTCAACCCCTGGCCATAGTGAGACCAGAGATCAGTTAAAGCCCTGAGACCAGGCAGAGACATTCATTGCCCCACCCAGCTTCACCCAGCTCCGCCTAGCCTCCAACTTGGGACCTAAGTTAATAGCATCAAAATGGGAGAGACAGAAGCCACTCCCCCATGCTAGATTGGACACAGGTCAGATCCGAGTGCAAGTTGAAAGGCAGCAAGCTGATGAAGTTCAGATCTGATCCACCTTCCCTCCGCAGCAGACCTGGAGCATCTGACCCTAGCTGTAAGCAACCCTACCAGCCTGTGATAGGAGCTAGAGATCAGAGTAGAAAGGACATTAGACTTAGAGGAACAATTTCAGAGTGTGCTTGATTCCCTTGTTTTAATTTTTATTCTTTGTTTTACTCATCTTTTTTTTTCTCTTTTTTCTCTCTTCTTGCTGTTATTGAAACATTTTTGTACTTGCTTCTTTTCTGTTAGTTTACTGATTTTTGTCTTTTGACTTCATGTTTTTGTAGGGGAATAGTACATCAATAAGGAGGTTGGGTGGTTTGTGTATCTGTATGATTGTATGTTTTAGTTTTTTTTTTTTTTTACTCTTTTATATCTTTGTGTCTCTTTTCATTTGTTAGTCAGTATGTATGTCTGTTTTCCCTCTTCCTCTTCTCTCTCTCTACCTTCCTCTTCCCCTCCTTCCCTATGCCATTCTTTTCCTTTTTCTTACCTCATTTTGCTTTCAGGGAGCAAATCTATACCCCCACTGCATGGAAAGATTGCAAGGCAGTGGAAAGCAGGTTCCAGGGTATCCATACACCTGTCGGTGGATACTGGGATCTGCAGATAGATTCTGAATCACAGCTCCACCATCACTTAAATCTCAAAACTGCAAAAAAGTATAGCCCCCAACCCATTGTCCAGCTTCAGAATTAAACAAAGCTAGAGGATTCAAATAAGGAAGAATAGGAGATTGAGCAAATGGACATAAAAGCAACCCTGCCACACCTGAACAAACGAATTAAAGAAGACAGGGAAAAAAGGAAAAAGTAGAGGAGGAAAATCTATACAAATGAAGAAAAACCAAGAGAAGAATATAGGTCTCACACAGACACCTGGGAGATCAGACATTGAGAAAACAGACTTTGGAACACAAACAATGAAGTGCCCTCAGAATGACTAGTCACATACTGCAAACCCAGACATCAAGACATTAATAAAGAGAATAAAAAGAATAGAGGATAGACAAGAGGAAAATATGAAGAGGATGATAACTGAGAGAACAGCAGGAAAGAATACTGTGGTTGAAATAAATAACAAACTAATAAGCATGGAAAGCAAAATTAGCCAAGCAGAAGAAAGAATCTCAGAGCTTGAGGATCAAAATATAGAACTAACCCAAACTTTCAAAAACATAGAAAAGAACCTTAAAAAGACAGAACAAAACCTTCAAGAGATGAGCAATTACTTCAAGAGACCGAACCTAAGAGTAATTGGACTTCCTGACACAGAAAGAGAGACATAGACCACCGTGGAACAAACATTACATGAAATTATTCAAGAAAACCTCCTTCATCTTATCAGTGATGTGAAAATTCAAACACAAGAGATTCAGAGAACCCTTGCAAGACAGCAAATGAGAAAACCAATTTTCAGACACATAATAATTCACCTAAACAAAGTAGGCATAAAATAAAAAATCCTGAAAACAGCAAGAGAATAAGGTCAGACTATCTACCAGGGAAGACCAATTAGAATAGCAGCATATTTATCTACAGAAACACTTGAGGTTAGGAGAACTTGGAGCCCAATCTTCAAAGTTCTCAAAGATAAACAATTTCAACCAAGAATAAGCTACCCAGCTAAGCTAAACTTCATCAGTGAGGGAAAATTAAAATCTTTACCAGACACTCAATCCCTAAGAACTTACACTACCTCCAGACTACCTCTACAAGAAACACTTAAGAAAGTACTAAACACAGAAGAAAAGGAAAAAACAATGTCTATGTTCTTCACAAGAGTACAGGAAAATGATTGAAAACACACATGATTCAACCCCAAAACAAAAAGAAAAACAAGAAACAAACAGGAACAACAACAACTCTGTAAGAACTTCATGACAGTGATGAACTCTCATATTTCAATAATTAGCCTGAATGTGAAGGGACTAAATGCACCACTAAAAGGACAGAATGGCAAAATGGTTGAAATATCATGAGGCAACAATATATTGTCTCCAAGAGACTCATCTCACCAGAAGGGACACTAACAGACACAAAGTAAGAGGGTGGGAAGCAAAATTTCAGGCAAATGGGCCACAAAAGAAAGCAGTAGTTGTGATCCTAATTTCAGACAAAATACCCTTTAAGCTATCAAAAATTTAAAAAGATGCAGAAGGTCACTACATAGTGATAAAAGGTTCAATCTATCAACAAGAAATATCCATCCTAAGCTATATACACCCAAAATAGGAGCACCAACTTTCATAAACTAGCATCTACAGAATATACATTCTACTCATCACTGCATGGAATATACTCTAAGATTGACCACATCCCTGGCCATAAATCAAGCATAAACAAATTTTATAAGATTGAAATTTTGTCATGCACTTTCTCAGACCACAGTGGAATAAAAATAAATATCAACACCAACTAGTTTACCCCTAAACCCACAAAAAACAGCATGATGCTAAGCAACTCCTGGGTCAACACAGAAATAAAAACAGAGATTAAAAGATACCTGGAAACAAATTAAAATGAAGAAATATCTTACCAAAAACTCTGGAATGCCATGAAAGCAGTAGTAAGAGGGAAATTCATATCTCTGCAAATGCACATGAAGAAAATGGAAAGATCACAAGTTAACAGCCTAACAAGTCACCTAAGGAAGCTGGAAAAGCAAGACCATCAAAACCCTAATTTTAGCAGAAGAATCCAGATCACCAAAATAAAAGTCACATCCAGGACACAGAAGACAAAAAGATAATACAAAAAATCAACTACACAAAAAGCTGCTTCTTTGAAAAGATAAACAAGATCAATGGTCCCCTAGCTAGACTGACTAAGAAACAGAGAGAAAAATCCCAAATAAACAATCAGAAACAAAAGATGAAGTCAAAACTGACCCTGAAGAAATATAAAAGATTATCAGAGACTACTATGTACACGTGTATGGAAACAAACTTGAAAACCTAAAAGAAATGGAGGACTTTCTGACATCACACAACCTTCCCAGGTTGAAACAAGAAGAAAACAAGATCCTAAATAGACCAATAACAATCCAGGAAATTGACTATGTCACAGGAAAACTACCTACAAAAAAAGCCCTGGACCAGATGGCTCTCCAGCAGAATTCTACAAGACATACAAGGAAGAACTGTATTCCAGGCAATTGAGAAAGATGGAGCTCTCCCCAAATCATTTTATGAAGCTAACTTCACATTGATACCCAAGTCAGGTAAAGATCCAACAAAGAAAGAGAACTACAGGCCAATATCTGGGATGAACATGGATGCTAAAATTCTCAACAAGATATTAGAAAACTGGATTCAACAACACATCTCAAAAATCATCCTTCACGACCAAGTAGGCTTCATCCCCAGGATGTAAGGCTGGTTCAAGATTTGTAAGACCATAAATGTAATTAAATACATCAACAGACAAAAACAAAAACCACATGATTATATCATTAGATGTAGAAAAAGTTTTTGATAAAATCCAGCACCCTTTCTTGATAAAAACCTTTGAACATCTAGTCATAGGTGGAACATATCTCAAATTAGTAAGAACCATCTACAAGAAATGCACAGCCAGCATACTGTTACATAGACAGAAATTGGATCCATTTCCCTTGAAAACTGGAACAAGACAAGGATGCCCATCACTCTCTTCTCTCCTGTTCAATATAGTTTGGAAGTCCTAGCTAGAAAAATCAGAGAAGAGAAGGCAATCAGGGGTATCTAAATAGGAAAAGAGGAAGTCAAGTTATCTCCCTTTGTAGACGGCATGGTTGTATACCTTGAAAACTCAAGAGAATCTGTCAAAAGCATCCTTGCACTGATAAGGACTTTGGCACATTTTTAGGGTCTAAAATAAATGTGCTAAAGACAATTGCATTTCTATACACCAATAATAAACAAACAGAAATTCAAAGAAAAAACACAATTCCATTTACAGTAGCCACAAAAAAATTAAATATCTTGGAATCTTCCTAACCAGAGATGCGAAAGACCCTTAAAATAAAAACTACAAAACACTGCTCAAAGAAATCAAAGATACCACAAACAAGTGGAAAAATATTCCATGCTCATGGATTGGAAGAATCAGCCTTGTTAAGATGTCCATTCTACCTAAGAAAATCTACAGATTTTACACAATACCCATCAAATTACCAGAAACATTCTTCTCAGACCTAGAAACAACAATACAGGAATTCATATGGAAACATAAATGACCAAGAATAACCAAAACAATCCTCAACAAAAAAAAACACAAAACAACAAAACAAAACAAAAAACAAAGCAGAAGGCAGAAGGTATCTCACTCCTAGACTTTAAACTTTATTATAAAGCTACAATAATCAGAACAGCCTCATATTGGTACAAGAACAGGCATAGAGATTCCAGAAGCAAAACCTCAATTTCTCAATCAACTCATCTTCGACAAAGCCTCCACCACCCACTACTGGGTAGAGGAGAACATATTCAGTAAATGGTGCTGGGAAAACTGGCTGACCACAGGCAGAAGATTGAAACAGGACCCCTACCAATCACCATATACAAAAATTAACTCTAAATGTATAGGAGACTTAAATGTAAAATCTCAAACTATAAGAACCTTAGAAAATGCAGGAGACTCTTATGGAAGTTGGAACTGACAATCAATTCCTGATCAAAACCCCAAGTGCCCATGCCATAAGAGATAAGATAGACAAGTGAGACCTGATTAAACTGACAAGCTTCTGCAAAGTCAAAGAAACCATCAAGAGAACAGGGAGACAGCCCAAAGACAGAAAAAATATTTGCCAACTCCATGTCTGACAATGGCCTAACACCAAGGACCTACAAGAAACTCAAATGTGCTGAAAAGAAAAAAAATAAACAACCCCATTACAAAGTGGGCAAAAGATATGAATAGACAGTTCTCAAAAGAAGACATATGAGCAGCCAATCAATACATGAAAAAGTGTTCAGCCTTACTAGTCATCAAGGAGACAAAAATTAAAACTTTACTGAGATAACACCTAACTCTAGTCAGAATGGCCATCATCAATAACTCAAAAAATAAGAGATGCTGGAGAGGATGTGGTGAAAAGGGAACACTTCTACACTTTTGGTGGGAGTATAAACTAGTACAGCTGCTGTGGAAATCAGTGTGGCAATTCCTAAAAGTTCAAAAATCGACTTTTCATATGACCCCGCAATCCCTCTACTGGGGATATACCCAGAAGAACTCAAATCACTCTATAAAACAGATACCTCCACACATATGCTTATCACAGCATTATTCACAATAGCAAGAACATGGAACCAACTGTGCTGCCCATCAAAAGAGGACTGGATAAAAAAATGTGGTACATATGCATAATGGATTATTATGCAGTCATAACGAGTAAAATAATGAACTCTGCAGCAACCTGGATGGACATGAGTCTATAATACTGAATGATCCTTCGCAGAAAAAAAGAACCGAGTATCACATGTTCTCACTCATAAGTGGACCTTGAACAACTATCATAATACTATAAGAAAAGGATTGACAGTAGTGGGAAACTATAGAGGGTGGGGTGGGGAGGTGGGATTGGCAGCAGTGGGAATCTTCTGAGGGAAGAAGGGGCACACCTCATCAACAAGGGTACCTGAACAATGACTATTTGTATACTTAACCCTGAATGTACCCCACAATTTTAAAATTTTATAAAAAGAAAACTTTAATATATAGCAAAATTTAAGACTCACTGAAATTCATCAAGGAACAGCATTTTTAAAAACAATTGAAGTCATATTCACATAATATAAAATTAATCATTTTTAATCGGAGGATTTAGTGGCATTTGGTAAATTCACAGTCATGGGCAATTGCTATCTCTACCTTGTTCCAAACATTTTCATCTCTTCAAAATAAGACCTTTACACATTAATTTACCTATTTTTCCCCATTCTCCTAAACCCATAGTACCTGGCAACCATCCATCTGCATTCCGGCCCTATGGATTTTTCTCTTCTGAAAATTTCATATAAATGGAATTATATGTAATATGATCTGCTATATCTGGTTTCATTCACCTAGTATAATGTTTTGGAGGTTCACCTACATTGTTGCATATCAGTACTTTCTTCCTTTTTATTATTTGATAATAGTCCACTGTATGCAAAAGTCACAATTTGTTTATTTATTAATATCTTCATGGATATTTGACCTGTTTTTACCTTTTGGCTGTTGTGAATAGTGCCACTATGACTATTCATGTATATGAGCTTCCTTGAACATCTGTTCTAAATTCCTTTAGATGAATACTTAGGTGTACAATTTCAGTGTCTTAGTCTGCTTTCTGTTGGTGTAACAGAACATCATAGACTAGGTAATTTATTTTTTTAAATTCCTCACAGTTCTGGAGGTTGTGATGCTCAATATCAAGATTCCAGTATCCTGCTGTGTTATTCCATGGTGGAAGCCAAGAAGGTGAAGAGGACAATAGCATAAGAAGGAGCTCAACTCATTTTTATAACAAACCCATTTCACAATGATAACATTAATTTATTCACCTCTCGTCACTTCTTAAAAGTCCCACTTCTCAACAGTGCTGCATTGCAAATTAAGTTTTCAACAAATGAATTTTGGAGCAAACATTCAAACCATAGAATAAGGTTTTATGAGGATTCAGCATTTAATGCTTTGAGATTTTCCAAACTGTTTTCCACAGCAACTAAACCATATTACATTTCTATCAGCAAAGTACATCAGTTCCAGTCTCCACATTCTCTTCACTTTTTTTTTTTTTAGATTAGTATTATTATTAGGAAAAATGAGTTTGCAGGGAAAGAAATGTCCTTGGGTGAAGGATGTGTCCCTGACTTTTCTTGGCCGAAGGTCCTTGTTGTCAAGTCGGAGGGTCGGCGTTCCTGGGGGGCACATTTCTCACCTTGGAGAGGAGAGCCGGCAGGAACCCAGCCAGGGAGCATCTGGAAGTCCTGCACCAAAGCAGAGCAGCCATTGGGGGAGGGTTGGGACTGGAAGGTGATGAGCTTGGGGGACGCTCACATGTGGGGGAGCCGGGGGAGGGAAAGGACTGAGGGCAGAAATTTTGCAGAGAATGTCTTTCTTTCTTTCTTTCTTTCTTTCTTTCTTTCTTTCTTTCTTTCTTTCTTTCTTTCTTTCTTTCTTTCTTTCTTTCTTTCTTTCTTTCTTTCTTTCTTTCTTTCTTTCTCTTTCTTTCTTTCTTTTTCTTTCTTTTTCTTTCTTTCTTTCTTTCTTTCTTTCTTCAGTAATTATGTAAAATCTGGCAAAATGAAGTTTAAATCATAAATGTATGGTTCTACTTTTTACACATTCCTTTGTCTGGGTGCTATACATTTGCTATCCAAATAACAGTTTAAAAATTTCGTTAGAGAAGTATAATTATGATCATTTTACAGACAAAGAAATAAAAATCAAAATGTTCAAATGGATAAGACCATATAATATGATGTAGAACACAAGATATTTAGTTCTTTTACTGCAAAAAGAATAAAAACAACTGAAGAAATCAAACTCCTACTTGTGTACCTAGCACTCTGCATGTGAGTTTATCTTTTTAGGCACATACTCACATGCACAACTATGATTTCCTCTAATATATATAATGCTAGTCATCTTCACATCTTAAATTCCTGTGCTAATTCAATAAAGAAAGGTAATTAGAGAGATGTTTTTGCTTGTTGGTTGTTTTCTTAGACAGACGTTGGATTTATTATGTGAACAAAGGATTACAGATTTCCTAGACTGGTTAATTTTAGAATTATTCACTTCATTCAGGACATTCTTATTAAGTATATATTATTTACTAGATAATAAACAGTATAAAGTGCCAGAGAGTCAGTGGTGAAATAAAAGGAAAAAGTACCTGTCCTCATAAAGCTAATGGTCAAGAAAGGCTAGACAATGAGTTGGCAAAACATTTCCCGGTAAAGACACAGATAAATATTTATGTCTTTGTGTGCTATATGCTCTCTGTCACAACTACTCAACTCTGAGCAGCCTTAGACAGTGTAGAAAAGAATGTGAATGGCTGGGTTCTCCTAGAAATGTAGTTATGAACACTGAAGTTTAATTTCATATAATGTTCATATGTCACAAAATATTATTTTCTTTTGGCTGTTTTCAACCATTTGAAAAAGTAGAAAGCAAGGGAACTTTTTCAGCGTAATAAAATGTATCGTGAAAAACCCACAGTTAATATCAACCTTAACTGTGAGAAAGGAAAAGATTTTCCATTAAGGTCATAAAAAGACAATAATGCATATTTCACCACAGTTATTAAAAATTGCACTGAAAGTTCTAATCTGAGAGATTAGGCAACATAAACAAATAAACAGTATCAAAATTGGAAATGAAGAAGAAAAACTATCTCTATTCCCAGATACCATGATTCTATATAGAGAATACCAAATAATACACAGACATAATGCTACTAGATCAAATTAAAAAATTCAACAAAGCTACAAGATGTAAGATCAGCTCAATAAAATCAGTTATGTTTATATATATGACAAATAAACAATATGAAAATAAATTTAAGAAAACAATTCTATTTATAATAGAATACAAAATAATAAAATAACAAAGAATAAATTCAACAAAGGAAGTGAATACCTTGTACAATGTAAGCTACAGAATTCACAGACAATGAAAACTGCTGATATTAATTAAAAAGAATCTAAATCAGTAGAAAGTTATCCTGTGTTCACGAATTGAAGGACTTAATATTAAAATAACAAAACTACTCAATACAATCTACAGAGTCAATGAAATTCCTGTCAAAATCCCAATGTTCTTTTCCCCAGAATTGGAAAATACTGTTCACTAATACACACAGAATTGCAGGTATGCTTGAATAGACATAACAATTTTTTTGAAGAACACAGAGTTGGAAGATTCACATTTCCTACTTACAAAACATACTACAGAGCTACAGTAATCTAAAATATGTGATCTGTCTTTACAACCGACATATGTACTTGACCAATGAAATAGATTTGGACATCCAGACATAAACTCCTATGTTTATATCCAACTAATATTTGACAAGAGTGTCAAAATTATACAATAAGGAAAGAATAGTCTTTTTAACAAATGGCACTGGGATAAATAAATATCTATCTGAAAAATAGTAAAATTGAACCCCTAGCTCACACCATTTACTGAAATTAACTAAATATGGAACAACAACCTACAAATAATAGGCAAAATTATAAGCCTCTTAGAAGAAAAATAGGTTAAAATTTTAAGGACCTTGAATTTGGTAATGGATTCTTAGCTATGACACCAAAATATAAAATAGATAAATTGAACTCAATAAAACTTTAAAACTTTTGCAAATCAAAGGACACTTAAAAAGTAAAAGATAATTTACAGAATTAGAGAAAATGTTTGTAACTCATATATCTGATAAATATGTAATACCCAGAATATTATAAGAACTTGTAAAAGTCAACAGCTAAAATGACAAACAACCAAATTAAAAATTGACAAACAACTTTTGCAGAGAGTAGTGGCTTATGCCTTTAATCCCAATACTATGGTAGGCTGAGTCAGGAGAAGCACTTGGGCCCAGGAGTTCAAGATCAGCCTGGGCAGCATAGCAAGACCCTTTCTGTATTAATAAAAAAAATCCAGGTGTGTTGATACACACCTTTAGTTGCAGGTACTCAGTAATTTGAGGAAGGAAGACTGCTTGAGCCCAGGCGTTTGAAGCTCTGGTAAGATATGATGTCTGTATATAGATGTTCCTCAATTATACTAGGTTATGTGCAAATAAATCCACCATAAATTGAAAATATAATTTTTCAAAAACAAATTAAATACACTAAATCTATCAAACACCATAGCTTAGTCTAGCATACTTTAAACATACTCAGAACTTTTACATTACTCTATCAAAATGTAATTGGGGAAAATTATTTAACATAAAGCCTATCTATCTATCTATTTATCTATCTATCTATCTATCTATCTATCTACTATCTATCTACTACCTATCTACCTACCTACCTACCTACCTACCTATATATCTATCTATAGTTTTGAATATCCTGTGTCATTTATCAAATATTGTACTGAAAGTGAAAAACAGAATGGTTATATGGGTAATTGAAGCAAGGTTTCTAATCAATGCATATCATTTTCACATCATTATAAAGTAAAAAACCTATAAGTCAAACAATTGTGTTGAGGACCATCTGGACAAAGAGCCAACAAGCACATGAAAAATCCCACTATAATTTTTTATTTGAAAATGCAAATCAAAACCACAGTGAGCTATCACTTCATATTCCATTCGCCCTGTGAACACACCATGTGCAGTTGAGAATCTGTGTACAATTCTGATGTTTTTTGAGACAGGATCTGGCTCTGTTTCTCAGGCTAGGACCCGGGGACATGACAATTGTTCATCGCCAGCCTCGATATCACAAACTCTGGCGATACTCCTTCCATAGCCTCCAGAGACGCCGGGACCACGTGCACCTAGAGCCCAGATCACCTGTTGGGATGGGTGCAGAAACAGAGTCTCCCTGTCTGGTCAGTGCAGGCCTTGGGCTCCTGGACTATTGGGAGCCGGCCACGGAAGCCCACTGAGCGTTAGGGATCAGGAAGGGCTGTTGACCCCGAGACCACTAGGATGCGTTTGGGAGCTATTGACCCCATTTCCTCCCCCTTTCTATTCAGCACTAACCAGATTAAGCTCCTGTGAGCTCAAAACATAAAAACTCTGAGACCGGGATGAACACAAGCTAACTTTAGAAGCTCATTGCTCCCATTCTTCCGCAAACTGCAGTTTTGGCTTTCACACAACTTATAATTTAAACTCGTGTCACATCTCAGAGCCTTAGTATTGGTCACAGTTTTCTGGGTCATGATCTTAGGATTTATTGAAGGTGTAAATTGTAGAATATAGTTTTAGAAGACAGCCATTTTATTGAAAGAATGCGACTGGGTTACTTGCAGGTAGCCCACTGTGAACTTTGGACTGGGCCACATTCCAAACATTCTGGGATGGGCCACTTGCGTTTGTGAAGTAAATACTTAAGCTTCTATAGAATTGTTTAACTTGGCATAAATCAATCAGCTTAGGATAAAAAAGGTTTATAGAATATATTAGTCACGGATTAGGTTATCCTTTGTTATGGGATTTTAAGATTAACATATGAAAAGGGCTTAAAGGCAATCATTGATTAAGTTTTCATGGATTAAGGTTTCTGGTGGGTGGGGGACGCCCCTCCCACATCTGACTTTGTGTATAAAAGACCTGTTGTAATTCCCAATAACACACATCGCTTCTGCACTAAACTGGAGTCCAGTCTCTTTCTTTCTCTTTCTCTCTCTTCTTTCCCCCAATTGCCGACACCGTCTCCAACTTTGGAGGACCCTGAACCCGACTGGAGCTGGTCTCCGGCACTGGACTCCAACCATCCTCCAGCCTCGGCCTCCCAGAGTGCTGGAATTCCAGGCATGGGCCCCCACATCGGGCCTTCTGGTTCATTTGCGATGAATGATTGAGGCTGGGCTCTGGGGCTAAGCCTCATCAACCCAGTGCTTTGCAAGGCCGCGGCCAGCAGCCAAACTGAGCCCACGGGACAAGACCCTCACGGGCACCTTGGCAATACCTCGTCTCTACCATCTTTCTAATTACCTTTCTTTATTGAATCAGCACAGGAGTTTAAGATGTGAAGATGGCTAGCATTATATATATTAGAGGAAATCATAGTTGTGCATGTGAGTAAGTGCCTAAAAAGATAAACTCACATGCAGAGTGCTAGGTACACAAGTAGGAGTTTGATTTCTTCAGTTGTTTTTATTCTTTTTGCAGTAAAAGAACTAAATAATTTGTGTTCTACATCATATTATATGGTCTTATCCATTTGAACACTTTGATTATTATTTCTTTGTCTGTAAAATGATCATAATTATACTTCTCTAATGAAATTTTTAAACTGTTATTTGGATAGCAAATGTATAGCACCCAGACAAAGGAATGTGTAAAAAGTAGAACCATATATTTATGATTTAAACTTCATTTTGCCAGATTTTACATAATTACTGAATGATTTGGTATTTTCTTTTTTAAAAAATTTTCTTAGGTTTTCAATCCTAAGAAGGAATAGAATAACTTATTTTTACTTTTCAGATCCTTTTTTCAGAGATATAAAATTAGAATTCGATATCCATCTGTGAACATTATTATTATTAAAAATAACAAACATGTCAGACCCTATATTAGGAATTGAGATGTGACAAGAAGACTAGAAAAAGACTCGTGACTGGAAACAGTTGACAAAATATGATGTGTGTCTCAGTGGGGAAAGAAGCCTCCTCTCCCTATTTGCACAAGGAACTAAACTGTCCTACACACAGCTCTGGAAACTGTGATCTTTCTTCTTGTCCCATAGATGTCTGGAAATGGGAATTTTTCACCTCAATTTTCTCTACTGAAAGATTTTGGAATCCTGCAGAGGTATGATGTCTGAATATCTCTTGGTTCACTCAGAAGTCATCTCTGCTTAATCAGGACTATATGTACAATTAGTTAAGACACTGGTTCCAAAATTGTATTTTGAAGATTAATGGAGGAAACTGTGAGAACATTTATCAGTCCAGAGCAAAATTAGAAAAAGTATAAACAATATAAATTATATTCTATGGAAAGTTAAATGCACCTGATTTAAGGACCGCCCTCTAATCTGAAGTTGTTCTCTAAGTATTAAAATGCCTTTTTGTTCCTATTACGAAAGCAAAATAAAAAGTTCCAACATTATGTCAGCACCTAACCTCTCTTCTCATCTCACCTTCTCTTTTAACATTCTATTTGTCCCAGAAATGATTCTGAGAAAAACTAGTTTAGGCAAAAGCAACCTTTGCCTGGGGTAGTCACAGTAGTGATAAAATTTGATTTTGATTTCTGTTCTTGAAAATTAACAGAATATAAATAGGTGGAAAGGAAGGGTGATGTGAGATTTCCATATGCAAGGAGTAGAGACATATTGTGTAAAGGAGTGTATGAGAAGAAAAGACATCCTGTTTGAAAGAAATGAAGTTACATGAAGGATGGAAAGCAAAACCACAGATGCAAGTTTGAAACCAGTTTGAAGGAAAATGATGCAGATTTTTGCACAAGAAGTGACATATTTGACAAAGCTCTTAGAGGTTCATTCATCTGAAAGTAGTTTTCAAGACTGTTACAGCGAATGCAATAGCAGGGAGGCCTGCTTCAACATTAGGGCAGATGTCCTTAAAAGCATGAGCACTAACATGAGCAGAAGAAATAATCTAGGGTGGTAGACAAGGTGAATTACAGACAACCCAAAAAAACAATGCCATAAAATACCTCTATGTTGGCCATATATGATTTTAAGTACATTTGCCCTATGGGACCTCAAGGAGACTGAAATTTACAAGATCCAATGTAGTTAGACTGAGTGGTGGTCCTTTTCCTGGGGCCATGCTTTAAAAAATATAAATCTTGTGTATAAGGGGCATTCAGGGTGTGTGTGTGTGTGTGTGTGTGTGTGTGTGTGTGTGTGTGTGAGAGAGAGAGA
>NW_007248390.1:2025748-2115098 GCF_000164805.1 Carlito syrichta
GAGAGAGAGAGAGAGAGAGAGAGAGAGAAAGGAAGAGAGAGAGAGAGAAGAAACAATTGACTGTTGAATAAAAGGGACAGTAGAACCTTGTGTTCAGGAGTACATGTCTAAGGCAAAAATAATACACATTTTATCTCCATTTGAATTGCTCTTCTAGGTAGAGGTTGTGCTCAATGAGAATCAAGTTGAAAATGTTTCTCTGCTCCCATTTAAAAGGTTATACATAATGAGATTTCTGTCGTGGTGGGAAATTTAAGAATTCTGGGTGACTTGCCAAATCTTTTGATCGCAAAGAGTGCTTTTAATACACATTGCAAAGCATTTGTCTTTGTAAGGTGTAAAATGCCAGAGCTCAGCTTCCCTTTTCAGGATCTGATGTTCTCCGCAGCATCATTTATCTTTAATTCCCCAGAAGTGTTAACTCCTTAAGCTCAGTAACAGCTGAGCTGTATGTAGATGTGTATGACTAAAACCTAAGGGTCAATACAGTAACCGCCACAGTTTTAGTCACTCTTTGGATTCAGGGAATCTAACAAGCACTGGAATATATTTTTTAAGTTAATAAATGTATTTGTTGAATACCATATATGTGATGAGATCCTTTTTAAGATATTTGACTCTTGATCAGTACTCTTAGAAGAGGATATAAAGCCTAGGATATTCATAGAATTTTCTAGAATGGCATGTAAGAAACTGATAACAGTAGATACTTCTGCATGTGGGTTTATTTAAAAGACTTGTACATTCTTTTTTTTTTTTTTTTGAGTTGAAGTCTCACTCTGTAGCCCAGACTGGAGTGCTGTGGCACACTCGTGGCCACCCCACTGTCGACCTGCTGGGCTCAGTTGATCCTTCCGCCTCAGCCTCCCAAGTATCTGGAACTACAAATGTGCTACCACACCTGGCAAATTTTTGATCTATCGTAGAGATGAGGTCTCACCAAGGTGCCCAGGCTAGTCACAAACCCGCAGGCTCAGACAATACATTCGCTTCAACCTCCCAAAGTGCTGGGATTACAGGCTGAGCCACCCAGCTTGGCCAAGACTTGTACATTCTTAGTGGGAATGTAAACTAGTACAACCATTATGGGAAAAATAAGTACACTAGTTCCACCTTATTCATAAGGGAAACAATCCAAGATTCTTAGTAGATGCCTGAATCTATTAATAGTACCAATACAGTTATGTGCCTCATAACTACATTTCAGTCAGTGATGAACTGTATATACAATGATGAACACATACAATTATAAAGGAACTGAAAAATTCATCTTATCTTGTGATGTTGTAGCCTTCCTAACTCACAGAACAATGTGTTACTCATGTGTTTGTGAGGATACTGGTATAAGCAAACCTACTGTCTCACCAGTCATATATGAGGTCTGACAATTAGGTTTGTGAACCATCCTAGAAAAAGTGCTGCATAACTCATTGCTGAATATCACTATGGTCACCTTTAAAGTATTCCCCTTAGGAAATCATCCACTGATGTCAGTACCTACTCCACCCATCAAGGCAATTTTTGAACTCCTTTTCTGGAATGACCATGAGAACTGTTGACATTATTTGTTGAAGATCTGACAATTAAGTTCATGAACATGTCACCATATGCTTACATTAGCAGCACTGTACAAATAATTATATTGGAACACCCTCCTTGCTCACCTGATCTGGCCCCCAATGACTTTTTTCTTTACCTAAAGATAAAGCAAATAGTGAAAGGAAGACATTTGATGATTATCAGCATATCAAGTGTAATACAGTGACAGCTCTGATGACCATTCCAGAGAAAGAGTTCCAAAATTGCTTTGACAGGTGGACTGGGCTCTGGCATCTGTCATAACTTCCCAAGGAGAGAACTTTGAAGGTGACTGTAGTGATATTCAGCAATGAGGTATGTAGCACTTTTTCTAAGATGGCTTGCGAACCTAATTGTCGGACCTTTTAGAATTATAGCACATACAACTATATATATCATGCTTGATAATGATACTAAATGGCTATGCTACTGGTTTATGTAGTTATTGTACTTTACTTTTTATCATTATTTTAGAGTGTACTCCTTCTGCTTACTAAAAAAAAAAAAAAAAAAGTGAACTGTAAAGGAGTCCTCAGGAGGTATTCCAGAAGAAATTGTTGTCATAGGAGATGAAAGCTCCATGCACTTTATTGATTTATGTTGCTCAGTGGTCCACTGTATGTGCACACATGCACACACAGTAAAATACTGTTTCACTTTTTTTTTTTTTTGGAAAAAGAAATCCTGTCATTTGCAGTAACAAGGATGGACCTGGATATTATATTAGTAGAAGAAACGAGGTGAAGAAAGAAAAATATCACATATTATCTATATGTGGAATCTGAAAAAAAAGTTGAATACATCAAAACAGAGAGTGAAACAGTGGTTACCAGGGTCTGGGAAGGGTATTAGCAGCAATTGGGAAGATGTTGGTCAAATAACAATATTTCACTTGTATAGGAGATCTATGGTACAACATGGTAACTATTGTTAATAATGATATATTGCATACTTGAACATTGTCTTGAGAGTAGATTTTAAGTGTTCTCACCACAAGTAAGTATATGAGATCATGCAAATGTTAATTAACTTTATTAGTCACTTTACAATGTATAAATATTTTTAAGCATCATGTCATACATCACAAATATATGCAATTTTTGTCAGTTAAAAAATAAAGTAAAATAAAGAAAAAAATTATTGATTCAAACATCTCATAGTTGTTTAATGGAGGAAGCATTAATTTTCTAACTATACAAACTCCTAAGTGATATAAGTTCTAAATATTTCTAAATTATAGTAAATGCTCTTTGCTGAAGTGTGTACAAGGACTGAATTAGGAAGTATTGGATATGAATGGGCAGATGTTGTTATGAGAGATGTAAGGAAAAGATGTACAGAAATACTAAAAATGTACATACTTTGCAAGTGTTTTGTTGATGGCTTGTAATAGTCTCCTAGGAGGTTTACCTTGCTTGACTGGTATCTACAGAACAAATACCATTAGCTTGCAGTGACCTTGAATTATTTTAGCAGGGCAAAATTTGAAGAAAACATCTCTAATGAATTAGGTGCCACCCTGATAAATGTAGCAACCGGAATAAAAATCTTTATCTGTGAGTTTGCTGTGAGCTGGAGGTATGCCAGGCTATCAAAACCAACTTGAATATGTAGATCCTCTTGCCTTTGAACAAGTTGGTACCCAAGTTTGGAATTCTTTTCCATTAATATTTGCAATAACCGCCGGGCTCGGTGGCTCAGCCTGTAATCCCGCGCCTTGGGAGGCTGAGGTGAGTAGATTGCCTGAGCCCGCGGGTTCGAGACTCGCCTGGGCAACTTGGTGAGACCTCATCTCTACAATAAATCAAAAATTAGCCAGGCCTGGTAGCACGCGCCTGTAGTTCCAGCTACTTGGAAGGCTGAGGAGGAAGGATCTCCAGAGCCCAGCAGGTCGAGGCTGCGGTGGCCGGGAGTGGCCACTGCACTCCAGTCTAGGCGACAGAGTGAGACTCCAACTCAAAAAAAAAATTGCAATAACCTGTAAAGTTTAGAAGGATGAGATACAGAAAGTAGTTTAAATATTTGAGGTAATGTTATATGTGGAGTCATTAAAGGTAACTGATTTGGATAGACTACTATCAAAAGATAATGACACTATGTAGTTGTACTGGATCCAGCACTGTATCCACTAGTTTTGAATGTGATTTGGTTATTTGATTATCAAGTAATCTTGGAAAAAATTTATTTTTGTCTGCTCCTTTAGTTTATAAAAGGAGAAAATTGAGCTAAATGGCTGATAAGCTCCTTCCAACTAAAAACCCAGGAGCCAATGCATGCAAATGAAAGTAAGACATATGGAATTCTAAACAGACAAAATTTAGAAGTCACGATTCATTTAAAAATTAGTGAACCAAGAATGCATGAATAGCAGTTTGTGCTAAGGAATGCAGGGTGGGTACCTGCACTACCTCAGGAGGGGCAGGGCAATCACTAATTGACAGGACAAATGTATAACGTTATCACTTTTTAAACGTTCAGAAAAATAGTAAACAGGTGAGTTTATTTATTCTGTACATACAAAGATTATGCATATGTCATTGAATGAACACATAGTTTCTCTGCTGGCTCACTTAGACTGTGACTGAGTATTAGTTCCCCCTTCATTCTATCCACACCAAGTCAGGTCTGCAGATGAGTGGCAGAGGCAGGTACTGAGGGACAAAAAGAATGAACTCATTACCCAAGATGATTCTCTCTGAACCCCCATTCTTATGTATACAAATGATTTGAAGACTTTTACAAGGTATTTTATGTGACATTGCATTACTAATATCAGCCCTATTTACAGAAATGTGTTCATCATCACTGTTGGCCAGGAATGCAAAAGGGCTGAGATAGAGGGACAAGGGCATTATAAATAGTGTGAAGGGCAGAAAATATGTCCAAGTCTGAGGTGCACACTAGCAGGTGCTCATTTATACTACTAAACAAAAAGTTGGGCAGAGGTGCTAAGAATATCAGGTATAGGAGAAGCATTAAGGGCAGAAGATTGGTCTAGCATGGGAAAGAGGATGCCACAAAAGCTGAACTTTGTGTGTTGCAAACTTCATGAAGTAAATGCACCCACTGCTCTCAAGTGAGAAGTCCATATATCTTCACTTCAAGTTTTAGGGTCCTTATTTATGCATATTGTGTTCATTAAAAAGATTGATGATGTTATTTCCACCAAGAGGATCTAAGTGGAAAGATGATGCTAGAGAAAAGGACAATAAAATATGATTGCAACAAGTGGCTGAGTATACATATCAAAAAGAAAAAGACAGCAAAACTATTAAAATTATACAAGGAAACCTAGAAAGCAGATGATCTGAACCACTTGTTGGGCCACCTTAAGGATATGCTGGGCACTTAAAAAAATTAAGATATCCTGCTGTGAGCCGGTGTTCTGAACCCTTCCTTCTCTATTTTCACTGCTCTTCTGAGGCTCCAAGTCTTCCCTTCCCGGCACACCCTTTGGATTAGAGTACAGTGAAGTCATCTGAAAAGAAGACATCCCTTACTATCTCTTGTTAAGAAATCTGGTTAGAGCTCTGTGCAATTAATTTCTGCTACTTATGAGAACCCAGATGAATTGCGAAAACACAATAAAAATCAACCAACTTAATAAAAGACATATCTATAACTAAACCTTATAGCATTCAGATAGTCACATCAGTAGGAAAACAATCTATAGCACTGGATAAGAAAAACATTTGGATTTTTTTACACAAATGACAAACATTCATCTACAGTTTTTACTCTATGCAGACAGTCAAGGAATATTTATTGAGCATGTATAACATTCACATCAAATTGCTTGACAATGTAAGATATTCTAACGTATTTTATAGTAAAGTTTCTACAAAGCAGAGCATAGCCTGTTTAAATAAGCACTACACATAAATGTCATGTGAGAAATAAACAAAAAAGTGTGAGTGGAATCTTAGGAAGGAAATAATTATGTCCAGGTTAGGCAAATAGAAAATGCTTCCTGGTGTGCTTACATTTGAACTTGGCCTTGAAATATTGATAGTTGTGGGAATGAGAACATATCACATTTTTCAATTATAACATATATCTACTTAGGTGTTTTACAATTAGTATTACCCAAATCCACATGTGTATCACTACTAAAAGTGTACATTTAACTCAGTAAATGTATTTCCAGTTCCCATAAACCTCAAAAACTATATTCAAGTTGATTAAGCATTTAAATATTGTGATTGAAGAAAACTAGTATATCATATGGTGGCATTGCTGTAATGCACATGATATTTTATGAAACTGTGGGATAAAGAGGGGGTATTAAAACTGTAAACATGTAAAAGGAGATTTGCTGCAGTGAAGGGTAATGTATAAATCATTTTCTTTGCCTTGCGACTTAAGTGTAGTTACCTAACTTTTCTCTGCTTTGGATTAATTATCTGTAAGACAGTGTTAGAAAGAAGAAAAGAACATTATTATAAAGACTTGGTTTACATATACTTTTACATAAATAAGTAACAATTATAAGAAAATTTATTTAATTAGGTATGCATTAAGCTATAGCGCTACATTTAAATGTGACTTTGCTTTTATTTGACTTTACAGAAGCTGTATGTTTCTATTTTGCACTTGACTCCAACTTTCCTTGTAAACACACACATAGTTGTACCAGTAAATAAAAGAAAGAGATCTCACCAAGAAGATGAAGAATGGACTAGCTGAAAAGCCAAGGTAAAAGGTGTCAAGGCTCAGCCAAGTGACAAAGCAAAGAATAACAGATTCAACTTTCCTTGAAACACAGACAGTTGCACAGAGAATATGATAACTCTTTCATCTTGGAGCCAGGCAGGAGTTGGCAGGACCATATTGTGATAAAATGCTTGTGTATCTGGCCCGGTGATGAGTCTATCTTGGGCTCTTTGGGACAGGAGAAAGGAAAATGCTGGTTGGGATTAATGGGCAATGCAGTTGCCTCCAGCCATGTATAACCTTGGGTATATGTGTGAGTCACCAGAAGGAAATGGCACATGGGGGTCAGGAAAAGTGTGAAACAAATTGTACCATCATCTAAATTCTTTTTCATTGTGAAGGAAGCCCAATCCTTTAACTATTACTTGCACTGCACTTCCTTTATTATTTTCAATCTTCTTCCTCCCACCAATCTGGAGTTACAATTGCAGTTCTCTCAACAGTATCCAGTTAAGCGCTAAGATAGACTATTTAGAACTTATTTCAGCTTGTTTCACATTCACTATTCTTTTTTTTCTCAACTTGACACTACATATTCTCTGTACACTTAGCTTGTCCTATATTAACTTGTGACATATTTATGATGTTTTCTTGTATTGTTATTTAAGTCATTGATGCATCAGAAGCTTATAATCACAGGGGAGATAAAAAGATCCCTAAAGGAAACTAAATATATTATATTCATTTTTATATTCTACTGGATATAAGGAAAAAAAGTGTTTCATAAATATCTCTTCAATGAGTGAATGAGTGAAAGACTGAATTAACATGTTAATATAGTATATTCTTCATCCTGTAGCAGTGTGGAAAACCTCTGTGTGTGGTTGACTTCTGTGAGAAACTACATGGACACCATGAGGGAGGCTGCATTCCCCAGTTGGGGCCAGACCCTGTGTTTCTAAACACTGAATAAGCACTTCATGCATGCTGCAGCTCCTCTATTTATATTTTCGTAGAGAAGTTACAAATACCTAAACAGTATCCATGTCAACCTCTAATAAATTCCACCTGAGAATTTGATAATCAAGTGTTGAAATGCCCAAAATGTGCCTGGAAACAGAGTCCTGCTTTAGTGTTATTGACTTTAGAAATATTTTCATTTGACTTATTCTCACAGTGACTGATTTAAATATATCTCTTATTGTGTAGGCGTTTTTCTTATATAAAATATTAGATATATGTGTGTGTATGTGTGAGTCACCAGAAGGAAATGGCACATATGTGTGTCATTGTATTTCACCTGAACACTGTTATAGATTCTGGAAAAGAGGGATGGTTGAGAAATACCCCCACCTCTTTGTGTTCCAGAAAATGTCCTACTGCAAAGAACCACCTTTTCCCATATAACTTTGATAAGACTCCTGGACAATATACACACATAGACATGCACCTGTGCACACATACATGTATCATATATATTTGTACAGTGTATCACATATAATTATACATATATATACATATATGCATCATAATTCATGTAATACTAAAAAGAAGATTTAGAAAACAGCAAATGTCTTAAATATGAGGTGAATGTTGTACATTTTATACGGAGGTATAGAGAGAGGAAAGCAGGAAGAAGGTAGAGGTGAAGGAGAAGAGGCAATGGATGAGAGAGTGCAGGCTTTATTCATCTGGATTCTTATATATGCATGCAATTTTTAAGTGAAAAGTATTCTATCTTATTTTACATGAATCTAGCTGAAGAAAAATGAACACTTGAAACGGCAAGAATAGCTGAATTTTTAAAATTATGAAGAAAAGATACAATTTTTCTAAAAGGTTCAGTTAAGGTTAAGAAAATCAGAGATTGTTCATTTCCACATTTCTACTTACGGCAGTATCAATTTGCCCTGTGCCCAGAAACAAAAAACACTAACGTTATCACTGGTCATTGCACTTCCTATCAATTTCTACATATCCATGTAATATTTTTATTTGTAATTGTGTTATATATATTCAGATTTACAATAATTACTTTTTAAAATAAATTTATTGAAATTTTATCTCAAATTTTTGAATTTGATTCATCCTTTAATTTATTGAAATTCATATTTAATATGTTTTTGTCATTTTCATTTTCAAGAAGGGCTCATGAGTATTGATCTTCTTGAGTTTCTGCATGCTTGGAAAAAAAACTGCTTATTGCTTTCCTACTTGAACTAAATGTTAACATGTAATATTATAGTCCTATAATATTATCCTAACATTGCACAGGTGTGATTGTGTATATGTGGGCTTCTTTACTCCTTCCTGCACTAACGTCTGGGTTCTTTATCCTCTGAGCTGTAACTTAAGATTTAGATATCTACTTCTGTTCTTATCTTTTTATACCCTGAGGGGGTATCTGGGAAAGGACATAAGTTCAGATAAAGTGGTCTTCATTATTCTCTTCAGGGCACGAAGACCAAGTTTCTATAGATAGGTAAACAAATAAAAAAGTTTCTATCTACTAGCAGGATTGAGATAATTAAATATCTTTATAGAGTTTTTATTCTAGCCCTAGCCCCATTTTAGGCAGCTGGACACTAATTTTACCAACATTCCCCTATTTAATTCCTCATCTGCTTTTGGGATGCTATTATTTCTGATTGGTTTCACTTGTTTTAGAGGCAGATTCATTCCACCTGGTTCATAGGCACTCACCATTTCTGTAAACCTTGAGTTGTTTTTTCCACCAGATGTGTGGAGCCAAAATATGTACATCTGTCAGAGACACGGTCCTATTCTTTATGTCCCAAATTTTTCAGTATCTGTGTCTAAAATGTGTTAGGTAAAAGAGAGAAAATATTAGCTTGCAGTTAATTTGCTTCATCTTTGAGAACATTCTTGAGTATTTTCAAAATTGCTACTTCTATGCTATTGTAAAATCTATTTCTCTCCTGAGTTCAGCTTGGGTATTGTATGGCATTTGGTTATTCCCCTTATTTGGGAGTAGGTGTAAGAGAATTTCTTTGCTAATTCTTACTATTTTTTTTAACTATTTTCAAGAGTCTCCCCAGTTGTCTCTGGATCCTCAAGTGGGTCATGCACATTCACATGAAAAGTTATTTCATGCTTTCATGTCAACCTCCCGTGACATGACTTGTATCTTCCAGGACCCTTGGGGGGGTAATACCTTCTTACTGCCCCTGATACCAACCCTTCATTGCCAACATGCCCTCTCTTTCCTGCCTTTCTCCAGAATCCCTCAACATTTCTAAAAACTCAGGCATTCACAAGTACTACTATATTACACCCAATCCTCATATCCCTTCTGTGTACTTACTGAACTTTTTCTCTGGGGATTTAAAGTCATGTAACTTACAGACAGGATCTCACAAAATCCTTTTTCAAATTAAGGTTTTGAGCTTTCTTTGAAGCCTACTTTCCCCTGGCACTCAGACCTGGTCCACGGGGCTGGGTTAGTGAAACAAATCATATTCTCCAATTTTCTATTTCTCCGTGTTCTCATGAACTTGACAGAGGGTGAAGAGGGCAGGGAGCAGATGTCAGAGCACCAATTCCTTGAACAGAAACCTAAATCTCATTTTAGAAATGTACTGGGCATCCCCCTTGGGTACCCTCCCACTGTGGAAACTTTTCTGACCTCTCAATAAATCCTGCTTTCAAACAAAAAAAGAAAAGAAAAAGAAAAATAAGTGCCCTGATAACTACGTATGAATGTTTTATATGTTAGTTATGTTTATATGCATATGTTGAAATTAAACTTGTGGTAAACATTTATATAAGACTGTGCTTACTTATGTAAAACAACTTTCTTGAAATGGTTAATAGAAATGCAAAATTCTTAGACTTTTTCTACTAAGAAGTCCTAAAGCATCATACTGACAGAAAAAGTGTCTGTATCATCCCAGTCTTGTTGTGGTGCTATGAGTGTGTTTTTAGATTGTTTTAATATTAACCAGTTTGATGAATTAAATATCAGCTTAGTTTATTTAGTTTTTCCTTGCTTACTTGTGAGGTTGAGTATTATTACATATTATTGGATTGTTTTATGTCTGGTCCTGACCTTTATCAATTAATTTTTTTGATAGGCTTTTGTTTCTTATTGATTTACGTAAAGTGATTATTTGTTTCTGTGTGTTTACCTATTTGTCTATCAATCTATCTATTTTCAGTCATTTGTTCATTATATTCTTTATGAAAAGTGAACATGCATATGTGGGTAACTTTCTATGTAAACTAATTTTTATATTCCTCTTTTACATAATCCTTATCCCAAGAGTGTCTGCCTTCAGATTGTTTTGTTTTGTTTTTTTTTTTTTTGGTCTCCATCTCAACTGTTAAATCTGTGATTTATCACTTAGCCTTTTGCCTGATGTATTTCTGGTCATCTGCCCCAATTTTCGTGTTCTGGTCAGAAGTCTTTGTATTTGTCTTAATATCTGTTCTAAATGACAGGTTTTGTTTTTCTCTGGGTTGATAACCTCTGGGAAGATAACTTCTCTATTTTGTCTCCTCTTCTATTTCTGTAATTTCATCCCATATTACACCTTATCCCACAGCTCATTTCCTCTCTTCATTCTCTTGTTTTCTAGACAGAATCTGACATGTAACATTTACATACACAAGTGAATCGGTTTAATGTACTTTGTTCTCTTCCTCTGTGTATGAAGATTACAGAAACAATGAGATTGCACTCCAAGCAATTTCAGAAATCATAGAACTATGGATGTATGTGAGACAATGTTTGGAGACTTACAATACAGAATTTTTTTTTTTTTTTTTGAGTTGGAGTCTCTCTCTGTCGCCTAGACTGGAGTGCGGTGGCCACTTCCAGCCACTGCGGCCTCGACCTGCTGGGTTCTGGCGATCCTTCATCCTCAGCCTTCCAAGTAGCTGGAACTACAGGCGTGCGCTACCACGCCCAGCTAATTTTTGATTTATTGTAGAAAGGAGGTCTTGCCAAGTTCCCCAGGTGGGTCACAAACCCACAGGCTCAGGCAATCCACTCACTTCGAAATTTTTAAAGAAGTAAATTAAAAGTTGGCAGTTGCTTCTGCTGTGAACATTACTGACAATGAACAAATGCTAGGAAACCAAGAGTCACCCTTTAAAAATATTAGTCACAGGAGACATACTGTCTTCTATTGTGTGCAATTAGAATGAATTACTTCATATAATAACATTGGAAAACGATAAAAAATATTATATGGCCTATGTCCCTGGTGCACTGCCCTATCCACATTCACATTGCCTTATAATAAATGGCAAATGACTTATTTGCTTTTTGGTTTGTGTAGGTGCTGGCTGAGTTGACACACTCTTGAATTTCATCTATTTTCAATCAAATGCTCTACATAAACTAGGCTTCTCTCAGCTGCCGGAGCCCATTACTAAGTTATATATTCCTTTTTCATTGCTCCATCACAGTGCTATAGATTTGAATGACACGAGTCATCTGTGGTTTCACTTATGAAAGGTTCTATAGCAACTTAAGATATTGTTTTCAGATTGGACTGCATTGTGCAACTCATATCCTAGTTCTGCCTTGACTCCCAAAAGGACTCCTTATGTAGATAATAATATATTTGAATAGAAAACATCCAATTCAAAATATTTGCACACACAGTAATTGAATGACTGCAGGTGGAAGATAATTTTCTTATTATTAATCCTGAACAGTTTAGCGCTACAGAATACCTGTACATTTCCAATATGCATTCAGTTTCATTGAATTTTTTTTCTCCCTGACATCTGGTTATTTAATCTTCTGCCAACATTGTGTCTGTAAAGCATATTTTTTCCAGCTATGCCCACTCAGCTTTTAGACTATTGATGTTTTCATAGAGAACGGTGCATGTGTGTCAAATTATAGCTATTGATCTATGTTTGTTTGTTAATACATACAGTTGTTTAGATAGTGCTATGGCTTGTCTGATTGTGATGTATAAATAAAAGGAGGAAAAATATGCTTCTTTTTTATATAAATTTCATTGTTGAGTAAGAACTGTTTATTTGAATTGAAAATGCTTTGGAATCAATGTTTTTTTAGGTATGAGTTATCTTTTTCCATTTTTCAGCATCAAATGGAAGTAATAGGATGTGGAGTTATAATATAGATAGAATTCTACTTTTCAATGAAAATAAATCTTTTTAACTATATTGTGTCAATTTGTCTTTTAAAAATGACTCTATTCTTCAGCATATTTCTCCTTATTAAACACTGTCATATCAACATATTTTTCAGTTCCCACCTATTAAAGATTCCTGGTTAGAAGTTTTCAAATAAAACATCTTGCCTGAATAATTTTACTTTTTGCCGTTTTCTAACAGTAATTTTCTCCACTTATTCTGTGCAATGTTGAGGATAAAGATATAATTTAAATAGCTTTAATAGTGTTAATATTGACCTTTATTTTTATGAAAACTGTCAAGTAATAATAATAATACACAAACATAATGTTATCTTATGCAGTTTCAGTGTGACACACACTAGAAGCAGATGTAGCAAGAGGTAAAGTTGGCCGGGCTCAGTGGCTCAGCCAGTAATCCCAGCACTTTGGGAGGCTGAGGTGAGTGGATTGCCTGAGTCCATGGGTTGAAGACCAGCCTGGGCAACTTGGCAAGACCTTGTCTCTAAAATACATAAGTAAAAAATTAGCTGGGAGTGATAGCGCATGCCTGTAGTTCCAGCTATTGGAAGGCTAAGGCAGAAGGATCCCCGGAGCCTAGGTCAAAGCTGAGGTGGCCATGAGAGTGCCACTGCACTCCATCCTGGGTGAGAGAGTGAGACTCCACCTCAAAAAAAAAATAAGTAAAGTATGGGTTATGGAAAATAACGTAATCATGAAAGCCCATATTTAAGAAAATTTGTGGTCAAATATAGACTAAGTTGTAATTACAATCCACCACCCCATATCTATATTCTTTGGACATTTCACAGAACTTCCACACCCATTAGCTCATGCAGCATGCCACTGACGAGATGGGTGAGCTTCTGCTGAGAAAAGCATCCCTTAGACCCAGAGAGGAGATTTACACAAGAGATTAAATTAATTTGCTGAAGACCATATAACTGGTCACTGTCATATCGGGCCTGAGGTATCTCAACCCCAGATTGCTTTGGGAAAGGCTCATTACTCAAGCATCTAGTGTGTTCTAGTAGTGTGTAAGAAAAACTTTAGGGTCCCAAAGGCCTGAGTTTGAATCTGGCTTTCCCATTTACAAAAGGTTTGACATTATGCAAGTCATTTATTCTCTCTGAGGTGCTTTATGTGACAAATAGGTCTCAGGTCTTAAGGTTGTTTTAAAGATTAAATAAGAAATTTTCAGAAGCTTAGACATTATGCTAATAACTAAGGATATATCCATGAATACAACATGACTCTGACTTTCCAGAAGGAACATTCTTTTGGAAGGAGAAGAAAAGTAAACCAACATCCAGTGAAAGTGTTGATCCATGAAGGAGGCCAGCACAAGTAATAAGGGAGCACAGGGAGGAGCACCTGCCCACATCAGGCCAGGTGGGACTGAGAGTAAACATCTTCTGGGGGGAGATGGTGTTTGCCTTGGTTTTGACACACACACAGATGACATTCAAGAAAGTAAGGAGACATTTCAGACAGAGGGACCAGCAAAAGCAAGGCAAAGAGACTGATAAACCATGGTGATTTTTCCAAGCTGTAACTGATTCCTCATAAAGTGAAGTCTCTGGATGGTGAAATAAGAATAGTGGGATGAACCATGAACTCCAACAATTTTAGACGTCTTAAAAAAGCATTTTGATGTGTTCAGCTTTCATCCCAAAACAAAAAATATACCTGATAAAGTTTTTTGAGTATGGAATTTTCTTTGAAAGATGAGTTTGACAGCAGTGTAAAGTATTTACAATACTAAAACTATATTCAGACCCAAAGCATGTATTGTAGGATGAATGCAATTCCCTTCTTTTTAGATTTTTAATTGGTCCTAAAACTAATAATACTTATTTTTAATAGTCACCATATCTTCCACCATTTGTTTTATTACTCTCCTTTAAATAGGAACACACTACAATCACTCTTAGGAAAGGGTGCCATGTGTATGGTACTTGAGACCCTCAGAAACCTATGACCTTCAGTTCTGGAACATTTTACTTTATTATTACTTTGACAACTCTCCCTTCTTCATCATTCCTCATGTTCTCTTTCTTTCTGTAGCCTCCACTGAATACTGGACTTTCTGGTTTGATTATTTGATGCTCTTATATTTTCTTTCCTATTTTCTATGTCCTTATAATTTTGTTCTAGTTTTTTTTGTAGTTTTAATTCCAAATCTCCCATCATTTTTACGTGTAATAACTTGTGCATTTTTAAAAATTCTTGCTTATTTTTTAAATGATCCTATTTATAACATTCGATTATCTTTTCATGAGTAAATATTGTCTTCTATCCACCAAATAAAACTTCCAAAAGACAAAGGGCATGCATCAACATGTCCTGAGTGCCTGGAGTAGTAGCTGGCATTATGCTCCTGCTTAGTGAATATTTGTTGAATGAATGAATAAGTGACATTTCCTGCAATACTCTAGTATAGTTTCATCGACATTTTCTTCTGATTTCTGTTTTAACTCTATTTTATTTGATTTGTCATATTTGAGTTTTTTCTCTCTTTTTTGCCTTTTTTTTATGTCAAATGTTTTACTTAGAAACAAAATAAAGCAAATACATAGTGAACCTTAGATACTATCCATAATTAAGAATGCGGCACAATAAGCTGATCAGAAACTATGTATGACATGGCAGCCCTTGTTGAATGGTAGACTTTACCACAGTAATATATGATAAGGAACCGCCTGTCTCATTCTCTTTGTCTTTTTTTAATATCTGCACATCTTTTCTCTTTGGCTAGGGATTCTCTTTATAGAAGAGTATTTCAATTTTCTGGCTAGGAGCTATAATCCTGGCTTTCAACATTTTCCAGATTTGTCAAGGGAAAAGATCTGATGAAATGGGAATCTCACTCTACATATGGGCTGTTTTTGTTTTGTTTTTCAATTCTTTCATTTTCAACATAACATCTCATTCCATTCCTCAGTTTTGCTTGTCAACTCTGAATCAAGTATATCATTATGCATCCTTTTTCATGGGTAAACTACCCTTATTCTTCTGAGTGGAATAGTGGAAGTCTTTATACAGCATGGACTTTAAAAGGGACTCTTGGTCCCTAATGGTTCATTTAATACATTCCCTCTCAAAAAATCTACTCTGTTTTCAAACTCAACATGAAACTCCCAGCCTTGAAGGTACCTGGCATTCCAATTTATATTTTTTCAAAGTGAATCATATTTATTTATATGTTTTCCCTTCATCTAACAATTCTATTACTTTCCAGTTTGTTAAATCAGTTATTACTCATTTATCTGTTTATTTAAAAATGTTGCTTGCAGTGTTAGTCTGATGTTTTCTCCTGTCAGATTTTGTTTTTGTGGACTTTGTGTGTGTGTGTGTGTGTGTGTGTACAGAGATGCCATTTTAATGAGGTATCAAGAAAAAAGAGGTATGAATGTATGTTCTAGTTACCAAATTTACTAATAAACTCTTATGAATTGAAAGAGAGAGACAGTTGGAAAGAGATCATCTGAAACACCACAGTTTCTTCGAACAATGCTTTTGCAGACAGCAAGTACACCTCTCAATAATTTTTCTTTAGCAGAATAATTTAGTTTCATAGGCCTATTTCAGGTTACTTCTTCAGTGCTACAAATGGGGCACTGGTGAGTTGAAAGAGTAATTGTGGTACCCAAAGGAAATTATGTTCTCTTTGTAAACCTTTGCATGTGTTTTGTCCTTTTCAAACTTGTCCTCTACTTCTTTTTTTTTGTTTTAACCTGGGTCTCCTATATACTTCAAATATAGCAAAAACATAATTATAGTACACATATGTACCAATGATAGAATGGATTTAGGTATCATAGGATGCCTAAGTTGAACTTCTACAAAATTCTTCCCAATCACATAAGACATTTTCTCTATTCCAATCCACTTTCCAATCTCTAACCCACTAATTTCTCTACTCACATATTTGTACATTTCAAGAATCACTTAACTCTGCTTGTTACATATATTAGATTTATTTATGAAAGTGGAGTGAAGGAAGAGACTATAATCAGACAGACCTGGATTTGAATCCGGCATTTCTTACTAGACACATGACCTTAAACCAGTTACCTAACCTCCCTGAGCTGCTGTTCTATAATTCTTAAAATAGAAATAAAATAGCACCTACATCATTAGGCAACCATGTAGCATAAAGTAGTTAATAAACTGAAAGAGTGCAGTCTGTTTTCTATGCACTGATATTCAAGTGATAGGTAAGCTATATCAAAAGATAGAAAACATATCTATATTTTGGTGAATACATGTATACACATACATACATACATACATACATATGTTTATATATATGCAACTTATAGAGCTTACTAAACAATCCCTCAAAAGAAAGATATGATTATCAGCAGGGAAATGGAGAGAATGCCTGGACTTCTTAAGCCTAGTTAGGAAGAGTAATCTAACAAGGACACGTTCCGACCATAAACTCTTTGTTTTGTTTTATTTTTCTGGTTCAGGCTAAGCATCTTCTAATCTGGATTTAACTGTTTCCTGATGTTATTCAGGCCCTTGGGGTATATAATTTTTAAAAATCAACAATTTTGTCAGTCTCTACTCAATGTCTTAATATTCTATATTCCTCATAGGAAAGCAGAGATACACACAAATACAGTTATTTAAAAAATCACATAATGTGAACTCCAGTGCTTGACCACTTGGAACGATGCATGCATTGCTTTCAGAGTTCAGAGGAGGAAGGGAATATAGACTGGAATGTAAGTCAAGGCTAAAGATGGGAGGAAACCTCGAGTCAGGCCTGGGAACATGTCTGGGTTTTGTTAGACTGACAAGGGAGTGAGACATGGTAGAGAAGCAGAATAGTTTGAGTGAACACCCAGAGAAGGTCATGAACATTGTAATGCAGGAGATTGACAGGTGTGTAGGTGACAAAGAAAACTACAGCCATGGTTGAACAAATGGAGTTGGCATAATTGGGCACAAATCACTGACCACCTTCTCCCTTCAGTTTTCCTGAACTGAGTCATTGTCTTCTCAGTTCCTGTGTAAGCTCCTTATATGCAAGGACTTCGGTTTATGCTTTAATTCCTCAATCTAAGTAAACACAGACTGCCTGGCTTAAAATTTAGGGTATGCAGTCTAATAATTGTTGATTATTGATTCATTAAATTGATCAATTAAAAGCAAAATGGGTATTACTGGCCAAGTAAATATGCTGATGGATGAAAGGAAACAAAATAAAGCCAGTTAATACAAGTAACATTGTAGGTTTCTCTGCAGACATTCCCCCATTTTTGTGTAACCCCATCTTGTCTAGAATGTCTTGCTAGATTTTCCAAGAGAATCTTCTCTACACTCTCTCTCTCCCATGTAAACCCTTGCCACCTTTTCTTCCACTGGTAACCTCCTGCGCCTTCTTGGGGTTTGAATTCTTAAAAGAGAGCATGTAAACATCCTCCTGCAGCCTGCTGCCTGCCAGAGCCAAAGGCGTTGTCAGAGACGAGCCAGCAGCGGCAGCACGGTGCTGGGCTGTGTTTTTGCAAGTACAAGACAGAAAATCCATGTAATTACCTCTGATGCCTGAGAAGCTGTGCCGCCTGACAGAACAGCATGTGTAGGAAGCACTTTGTCAGGCCTCTGCTGACTAATTCCCCACTCCACCTGGGGTTGTGTGTGCGAGTGTGTGTGTAGGTGTGGGTGTGGATTAACATGCCTGTGTCTGAAAGTCCCACCAGAAGGCTCACCAATATTTAACTTTAAGACTCCAACCCCACCCTGATTTACTGGCAATCCCTGTTCAGCGTTGCCCCAATTCAGAGGAAATCTGGGCTTTGGAAGACCATCAACATAGCCCGACAATGTGGTGGGATGCAATTTCCCCTTTCCCTGGTGGGGCAGTGATATGTTCTGCCATTCAGTGCTGCTGCACAGAAATAGAACAAAATCCACTTCCTGAAACAAATTGGCCATAAAGAAGTTCAAGGCCTGGGCATCCCTGGAGCTGGGGAAAGCAGATTCTCCTGAATTGGAGTCCTTGGAGCATCCTGAGAAACTCTAAGACTGGGACAGCTCCACATGTGCACTTCGACCTTGCAACCCTCTTTAGGTCAAGATGCTGCAAGTTAGGCTGATTATAATGATCGACTTTCCAGACTGAGAGTTGGAGAAGGTGGAGAGACATAGTTATTCCTTGTCTTACCTTACTACAACTATGAACCCTGGACCTTCCGATCAATAAACATCTTTATCTCTTGCTGACTGATGCCCACATACAATGAGGGGAAAATGGAAGAGAGAACTGAGTTAAAAGCTTATGTCTGCCAGCGACTATATTGGTGGCTTTCCCCATGATAGTGTAAGTTCCTTAAGGTAGAGAATTCAGTACTTTTCCCCAATCTGTGCATCCTCAGCACATATCATTGTTTACCTGGTAATGGCAAGGACACATTAATATTTATTGAATGAATGAGTGAATAAATGAACACATCAAGGTAGTTAAGCTTTCTGAGTGTCTGGTTTTTATATGTTTAAAAAATTCAGTAATATTTGCTTTCCAAGGTTGCTGTATGGTTGAATGGGATAATACAGTCATGGGCTCTACAAATAGCCACCATCCTTCTTGTCCTATCTTCTAAAACAAAAGGCCTGAGAAACATTGTTTTTCCAATTATCCATACCCTGAATAGGAGTCACTCTATGGTATGCTTAGAGTTTTGGCGCCTATATATTTGGCATCATGTAGAGATAGAAATAACTATAAGGGTAAACTCACACTATTGTGGAAACTTGCTTCCCCCTGTAGCCTTACTTATCTGTTCCAAAATCTATAAGAGTCCCGGTAGGGATGTAGGAGCCAGGCACAAAGCTCAGTGGGCAGCCAGCATTAAGATTTTCTGCCAGACCTTCTGGATCCCTTGGTTGCAAATCCTACTCTCTCCAAGCAGAGAGGCTCTATTCTCAATTCATTCCCTTTCCAGTTGGCTTGAATATAATACTTTGATGAAATGCATAATAAAAGATCAGGGTCTGGAGATGAAACCTCTTACTTGGATATTTGCAAACTCATAAATTCAAAGTATGGGTCAGTATTAGCGTCACTTAGGATATCAGTGGAAGATGAATCTCCAACTGCTTAAGAGGGCATAAGAAATAGTCTACTATATTATTGTCTAATAGCCACCCCTCACTGCCAGCAACATTACAGGTTATTGACGAACAGTGGGTTTTATTCTTATCCATGATTCTGGCCTGGCTCAGACATCAAGTTCTTTGAGTGGGAATACTCATTGGCTTCAAGCTATTGCTTTGATATACTTCACTTTTTTGGAAACTTTGTGTTTGGAAATTATGAACAAAGTTATATGTACACAAAATCACTGGTGTTGGATGTAGAAGGCAACTATAATCAGCCACACCAGGCCCTAACGATTTCCCATGGAACACCTGCTAATATTTTGTCAGCTGAGTTTTATAGGACTGAAGCAAAAAGACAGAGCCACATGAACAGCATGGCTAGAATTATGAGAACTAATAAGGATAATGATGAATAATTCATAAATGATAAATCTGTGGTATTTTCTTTCATAGAGATTTAGCTCAAGGACCTGGGCTAAGGAACTTGAACAGTGAAGCACTTCCCAAATGTGCAAGGGTTAACGAAGAAATAGAGTAAGTTCTTCCCTTTGCCTGCCCAGGATTTAGTGCCAAGAGGAATGGGCTTTGCTTGTCTCTCTTGACACGGACCCTCAGTCTATCACCTTGATTAGTAATCATTTCTGACTTGTATATGCTATTGCTCACACTACCAACTGTCCCTTTCAATAACCGACCCCTCCCCCCCAAAGCTTTCATTTTGCCACAGTAAATGTTTTGGAAAGCTCCCAATTCTCTAATAAA
Organism: Carlito syrichta; assembly: GCF_000164805.1. Classification (NCBI taxonomy): domain Eukaryota; kingdom Metazoa; phylum Chordata; class Mammalia; order Primates; family Tarsiidae; genus Carlito; species Carlito syrichta. Next base: position 2,045,989 of record NW_007248390.1, read on the forward strand.
AACAAGCACTCATTACGTGGAGGGCTGCTATAGTGTGACCATGTTCCTTGTAAAATTCATATGTTGAAACTTAATCACCAGTGTGAAGGAATTAAGAGGTGAGACCTTTAGTACCCTTATAAAAGAGGTGCAAAGGAGCTCTTCACCCCCTCCACTATATGAGGATACACAAGAGGTGTCATAATGGAAGCAGAGAATAGCCCTGTCAAGATCCTAACTCTGCTGAGACTTCAGAGCCTCTAGAACGTTAAATACATTTCAGTTGTTGATACATTACTCAGTCTTAGGACTTAGAAGGGACTGAGACAAAGACCAAAACTGTGTGGCCAAAGTGCTTCAGGTTTTTTTTCCCCTCAAATTAACTCTTAGAAACTGTATATCTATTATTCTTGGTCTAGTTGGAAGAATTGACCAATATATTTATTTCCTTTATATTCCTTTCTAGTAGGTAACAGTTTTGCCTTATTCCAGGAAATTATTTTATTTTTCTCCTTTTTTTGTGAAGTTCTTTAATTTTATAATTGTGATTTGTGTATAAGATAAAAATTAAACCTACAACTGAAAATATGAATTCTTTCTGTGTAAAGAATAAGTGGTAGCTTGGGAATTCATGGGAAGAGAATGAGGCAGGAGAAAGTAAAGGACTAAAGAAAGTATTCGTGAAATATCTGGACAGAACCTGGAAAAATAACTGGCCACATCAAGAAAAATGATCTGCTCATATATTAAATGTAAAGCACTGCTTTCAGGTTCACTAAAACAATTTACAAGGAAGCAACACAGGATGTCCACTGTTCCTGTCTGAATTCAAGGAATGTAAAACTGGGCTGATATGTAGGACATTAAGAAACAAAATGAATAAAACTAGTTACACAACCACAGAAGTGGCAATATGGGAAATATTAAGAGAAATAGACAAATAATTATGAAAGAAGAAGTAAGGATACATGTTTTAAGTTTAAAGGCCTAGGGATTTCTGAGGAAATATAAACCAGCTGCCATCTCTGTTTACAAATACTAAATGCTTGGTTTTATGCAAATGTATTGAAAACCTACTGCAGTAATAAGACACGTTCTATGAATGTTAGATAGCATATGCTACCCAGAGTTCACTTGCTGTAGAATAACCAATTTCCCCTAAATATACAAGAAAGTGAATGGGAGAAATGATAGATAACATCAGCTCACTGGACAGGTTTTCTGAATGCATATGAGCCCCAAATCAGACTGAGAACTTGTGGAAGCACATCAAAAAGAATGACAATGTGAGCAGTTTTCTCTGTCACTTGCAGGTTGGGTAGCCTTATTAAAATAGTACCATTCTGATCCTGTTTTCTCATCTGAAAAGGCGGAATAATAGTAACTATTCTAAATGCTATCAAAGACTCTTGAAATAATTAGTTGAGAGTGTATATAAAAGTACTTCCAATAATTAATACAATGCTGCATTAATACACTAATTTTACCAGATTTCTGAAGTATAATTGATATAACATAATTTAAAAAGTAAAAATTGATGAGTTTTAACATATGTACCCTGAAGCATTCATCTCAAGCAAGGTAGTGAACACACTCATTGTAATCATATCCAAAGGAATGCTTGTGCTCTTTTGTAATTCCTCCTTCCTGACTTGTCCTCCATGCAGCTCCTTCCCCTGCAGGAAACCACTCATCTCCTTTCTTCCACATTTAGTGACAGAATTTTGTTTGCATTTTCCAGAATTTTATATAAGGAAGCATACAACATATTCTCTTACTTCTAATTTGCTTGACTTCTTCCACTCACCATAATTATTTTGAGATTCTCCCATGTTGATGTGTTTTCGTGGCTTTTTATTGTATGTATTTTTATTGCTAAGTAGTCTTCTCTGTACTCCACAGATTGCTTATTCATTCATGACTAAAGAATATTTGGAACATTTGGAGTTATATATGGTAAATATACAATTAAGCTATTATTATGGAGCTCTTATAAATGAAATGGGCACACCTACATGTGGGCATGTACAACTGAATGCATAAGCTTTCTTTTAGGTAAAAATCTAGGACTAGAATGACTGGTCATATCAAAGATGTATGTTTAACTTTTTAAGAAACTGCCAAACTGTTTGCTGAAAAGTTTGTACCATCTCTTTACACCAGTGTTAAGTGTTTCATTTGCTTTGGATCCTTGCCAAAACTAAGCATGGCTCATCTTTTTAATTCTAGTTATTCCACAGGTATGTGGTGCTATCTTGTAGTTTCAATTGCGTTTCTCTAATGACTAATGATGTTGAGCACATCATGTGCTTGCTGGCCAAGATTTTTTTGGATCAAGTGTCTATTCAAACCTTTTGCCCATTTTTAACATTCGGTTGTTTGTTTTCTTATCATCGGATAATGGAAATCTGGATACAAATATTTTTTCAGAAGTAGGATTTGTAAATATGTAATTCTTGTCTATAGCTATTTTTTCGTTCTCTTAACAGTGTATTTTGGAAAATAGGTTCTATTTTTATTTATTTATTTTTTAATTTTTCAATTTGTTTACTTCAATAGCTTTAGGAGGTACAGATAGTTTTTGTTTACATAATTGCATTGTATAGTGGCTAAGAAGTGTCAGCTTTAATTGAACCTACCAGCCCCACTTATGCATACTGTGCCTGATAGGTGATATTTTTGTCCTTCCATGCCTTTTCTCCAACCTCTTCTGAGTTGCTAATGTCCATTATACCATTCTCTATGCCTTTGCAGATCCTTAGTATAGCTACCACTTGTAAGTAGAAACATGTGATGTTTAGTTTTCTGCTCCTGTCTTAGTTCATTTAGGACAATGTTCTCCAAATCCATCCAAGTTTTTGCAAAAAACATTATTTCATTCTTTTTAATGCTTGAATAGTATTTCATAGTGTTCATATACCATATTTTTATTATCCATGGATCAATTGTTGGGCATTTAGGTCGACATCTTTGCAATGGTGGATTAGTACAACCTCTGTGGAAGTGGTATGGAGATTTCCCAAATAACTAAAAGTGGATCTAGCATTTGATCCAACAATCCCACTACTACTATATACATATATATGACAGCTGCACTTTGCATGTTCATCTAATCTTCATGAAATCCAATTTTCCAGTTTTTTTTTTTAATAGGCCATGCTTTGGTGTTCTAGCTAAGAAATTTTTGCCTAACCCTAAGTCACAAAGATATATATATATCTGGTAAATATACAACTAAGCTATTATTATGTGTGTGTGTATGTATTTTTTTCTAGAAGTTTAATACTTCTAATTTTTACATTTTAGTGTATGATCTGATTGGGCACAGTGATTCACACTTGTAGTCCCAGCACTTTGGTGGGTCAAGATCAGGAGTTTGAGACAAACCTGGTCAACATAGCGAGACTCCATCTCAATTTAATAAAATAATAATAATAAAACATATAAAATAATACATGCATCATCTATTTTGAGTTAATTTTTGCATATAGTATGAAATGTGGATTAAAGTTCATTGTTTTGTATATATTCAGTTCTAGAAACATTTGTTGAAAATACTTTTCCACAGGACTGTCTTTGAATATTTGTCAAAATTTGTTTCATATATGTATATAGATGAGTCTATTTCTGAACTATCTTGTTTCATTAATTTATTTATCTATTTTATGTTAATACAACACATGTTATTTTGATTATTATAGGTTTACAATAATTCTTAATATAATGTAATGTCAGTTCATTGAAGTTTTTTTTCCCGGAGGTGTTTTAACTATTCTGTTAAATTTCTGAATAAAGTTTAGGATTAGTTTGTCATTGAAAGGATATAACATCTTAATAATAGTGAATATTCTGGCCCATAGAAAAGTTACATTTCTTCATTTACCTAGTTCTTTAATTTATCTCTCTCTTTTTTTTTTTTTTTTAGTTTTAAGAATACATGTCTTTCACACATTTTTTGCCTAATAATCTTTAAAAGTTTAACATTTTCAGATTCTTGTAAATAGTTTTTTGTTAAAGACATAATCATCTATTTCTGGCATATGAAAATGTAATCGATTTTGCCTACTAATTCTGTATCCTACATCCTGTTAACCTAACTTATTACTGCTAGTAGCAATTTTGTAGCTTATATCAGATTATTTACTATTTTTCCAATGTAGATGCTTTTAATTTCTTGTTCTGACTTGATTGCACAGTCATTTAATTTAACCTGTCATGTAATGTAGACTAGAAGTGACATATTTCCTTTTTCCAGATTCTAGGGGGAAAAGATTCAGTTTTCACCACAGTGTTTGGTGTTAGCTCCAGGTTTTTTGACAGATGTTCTTTATCAGGATGAGAAAGTCCTTTCTATTCTTAGTTTGCTGAGAACTTTTGTCAGGTATGGATGTTATATTTTGTCAAATATTTTTTTCTCCCCTTCTATTGAAGTGAACATATAATTTTTATTTTTTAGTTTGTTAATAGTTACATTAACTAATTTTTCCAGGATGAACTGATTGCACATTCCTGGCAAAAAATGTCACTTAGTCATTTTGTTCTATCATTTTCATACATTGTTACATACAAATTGTAAACATTTTGTTTAAATTTTTGAATCTACTTGAAGGAAAAACATTGATTTGCTGTTATTTTCTATTAATGTCTTTATGTGATTTTTGTGTCAAGGTAATATTGGCCTTAATATCTACAGAAAATAAGTAGAATTGGTATTATTTTGTACTTAAATGTTTGTACACTACATCTAAATTGTTAAGATAATAGGCAAAATTTTTTTTCAATGCTTGTATTAATACTTCTTAATATCTCTAAAATCTGTAGTGATGCTACATCTCTCATTTCTGTTATTGGTAACTTGTGTCCTCTCTCCTTTTGTTATTGATCAACTTGGCTAGAGTTTACCAATTTAATTGTCCTAAAAAAAACCGTTCTTTATTTTATTTTTAAAAATTATTTCATTGATTTGCATCTTGTACTTTATTATTTATGTTCTTCTCCTTACTTTGGATTTAATTTGTCCTTTTTTTCTACTTTATTAAGGTGGAAATTGAGGCAATTTATTTGAGAACTTTTCTAAATAGACGTTTAGTGACATAAATTATTGTCCTTCATGTAATTAATGACATCCTACAATTTTTTCAACTTATAAGTTTTTGCTTTTATTAAATCTCAAATATTGTCTGAATTTCATTTAGATTTCATTTTGACTTAGGGGTTATTTAGAATTATGCTGTTTCAGCTAATCAGGGATTTTTCAGAGACTTTTCTGTTATTAATTTTTAATTTAATTGTCAGAGATTAAATTAGATCTTTAAATACATATAGATAATTATTTTATGGCCCAGGATATAGTCTATATTGGCAAATTTATTACTAATTTTCTGTCTACTAGTTCTATCATAATTAAAAGAAGGGTATTTACATCTCCCTGTATAATTGTGGATGTATCTATTTTCTTTCAGTGTTTTATAATTTTTTGCTTCTTGTGATCTGAAGCACTGTTCCTACATGCACAAAAATTTAGTATTATGTTCTCCTGATGAAGTGAACCCTATGTCATTCAGAGATGATTTTCGTTTTGTTTGGTGTTATGCTTCTTGCTTTGAAATTTATTTTGTTTGGCAATGAATCCTTTCTAGCTTTTTTTAATGTTGTATGGGCATGCTTTTTTTTTTCCTATACATTTACTTTTAACCGGTTCTTGTCATCATCATTACTTTTCTTTGTAGGCAACATATTGTTGAGACTTTCCTCTTTAACATTTTATGCTTTCAAATTGGGCAGTTTCAACATTTACATTTAATGTGATTATTGATTTGGTTACTATTTATCTATCAACTGGATATTTATTTTCTGTTTGTCTCTGTTGATTCTGATACTCTTTTCTCCCCTGGCTTTTTCGGAATTAATTGAGAATTTTTTATATTTAACTTTTTTCTTCTTCATAGAGTTATTAATGTTAAATCTTAATATTGATGTGTTAGTTGTTGCTTAAGGGTTTATAGTATATACTTTTAGATATACACACTCACTTCAAGTAATAATATACCACTGCAGGGATATATAAGAACCACAAACATTATACTTTCATTTCTCTTATCCTGGTATTTGTACTGTTGTCATACATTTTACTTTTGTATGTATTATAAACTACACACTACAATTTTATTACTTTTATTTAACCAGTAAACTATTTTAAATATATTCAAATAATATAAAAATTATGTATTTATCAATACAGTTGTTATTTCTGATGTTCTTTATTCTTTTTTATGATTGACATTTTTGTGTAGTATTTTCTATCTTCTTGAAGAATATTTTGTAGTGAGAATCTTCTGATGTTGAAACATTTAAGCATTTGTATAGCTGAAAAAAGTACTTATTTCACCATTAGTTTCAAAATGATATATTTTACATGCTATAGCATTCTTGGTAGACAGCTTTATTTTGTCTGTTTTCTACTTTGATGATTTAATAATTTTGTTATACTGTCTCTTTCACTGCATTGTTTTTAAATGGATTACTTGTTATTTGCTATTATCTTTATTGCTCTACATGTCTCCTCCACCCCACCCTTAACCCTAGTTAAAAAATTTTAACTTAATTCCTAGTTGTGAACAATTTGTTTATGATGTACTCTGGTGTTATTTTCCTTTTTTTAAAAAAAAAACAAAACTTTAGTATGTATATTTAAAGTATACAATATGGTGTGATGGGATACATATAGATAATTTAAAAATTGCTATAGTGAAGCAAATTAACATATTCATTATGTCATATATTTCCTTTATTGTGGCAAGTGTAGCTAAAAACTCATTTGGCATGATTCCCATAAACAGGAAAATTTTTATTAGTTATAGTCCTCTTGTACATTAGATCTCTAGACTTATTCATTCTACATATCTGTTACTTTGTATTCTCTAATTTACATTTCTGTGTTCCTTTTCTTTGGGATTTATTGAGCTTTTTGAATCTGTGTGTTAATTTTTATAAGATCTAGAAAATCTGTTTCCATTATTCTTTTCATTTTTTCCTTCTATTTCTCCTCTCCTTTGATGTCAATTATACAATATGCTTTCTGCATAAAAAATGTTCTCAGTTATTAATTTTGGACATTTTCCATTGCTTTGTTTTCAAGTTCACTTGAACACTAGTTCAAGTTCAATAATTTTTTCAATCTCAGATATTAAAGTTTTCACCTCTAGAAATTTCATTTAGAAACTTTTTGTAATATGTTCAATGTCTTTAATTATTTTTTTAAGGCAATTCTCTTTTTGCCTTTTCTGGTAGTTTTCCACATTTGTGTCAGTTCTGGATTGAGTTTAGTCAATAGATTTTTCTCATTATGTGTGCTATTTCCATGCTTCCTTGAATGCTTGGCTATTTTTGATTAGCTACTAGGCATTCTGAATTTTACCTTGTTAGGTACTGAACAGTATTTAATTTCTATAAATATTTTGAACTTTGTTCTTGGATGTGATTATTTTACTTGAAAGAAGTCTGATTCTTTCAGGTCTTGCTTCTGTGACTTGTTAGGTATGTGTAGAGAAATGCTTCATAGAGAACTACTTATAGAGGCAAATCTTTCCTTAGTATTTGTCACATAGACTATGTCTCATAGTATTTGTCCCACATACTACAAGTGTTTCCAGTCTAGTTGTTGGAAAGACTATTGCCTATTCAACTTGTGTGACAGGCTCTCTAATTTTTTACATGATTCATTCCCTTGTCCCTTTCATTTGTTAATCAATATTATGCTGAGTATTTGAATGTGAGTTTTTGCAGATCTCCAGGATTCTTATCTCTGCTCATTTCAGCCCTCTGTTCTATGAGCTCTAGTGCCTTTTACCTCTCCGGATTTTCAGGTTTATCTGCATAACCCAGGGATTTTTTTGAGATCTGCCTCATTTCCTTCTCCCCCATGACCTAAAAATTCTCTCAAAGCAGTAAGTAAGCTAGAGCAGTTATAGGACTTGCCTCCTTTGTTTATAATCTCTCAGGAGTCATTATACTTCATTGCCTGATGTCCCGTGACTTGAAAACAAGTTTTTGAATGTATCTTGTCCTTCTTTTTCATTTTTTTGGTTGTTTCATACATCAGGTTTAATTCAGTCTCTATTACTTTACCTTCATAGACACAAAAGTCTCTGAAGTAATTTATTATTATTAAACAATTAATATGGCTTAAAAACAAAAAGTACTTTTAAAAAATGATAACAACAGAATGAATAAACAGAAAAATAGATATATAAATAGAAATAAATTTATTATTAACAGATCAAAGGCACCCAAAGGCAGGGAAAATGGGGATGAGTAGAGAAGGGAATTCTGTTTTAAACACTTCTCTAGTCTAAGCTCCATTAGGTTTGTTATTATCTCTTTTATTCACTAGAACTCGTCAATTAATTGTCTTTGACAAAAAAAAAAATCCACTGTATGAAATGGTTTGAAAAGAATTGACTTTCTCCATATGATATCAACTGCCTTTAATAATCTGCCTCTACTGTATTTTGCAGGTTTGAACTTATCACAGAACTCAGCCATTCTAACCATTTGCAATTCTCCCAATAAATTTGTCTGTTTCTGGCTTCTTTGCATGTACTTATGATATATTCTGATGTGAGATGTATTTTGAAAGGTTTTTCTCCAACTTCCAGCCTTTTTAAATGAAATTCTATTTATTTGACCACCTTGAAGTTTTAATGACTTTTATTGTAATTAACTTCCTATAAGCCATAATAGAATGCATCCCTTCAATCTTTATAAATCCCTCTGTAGCCTATACCTACAACTTTTATACACTTTACGCAGTAAATTCCACTTAAATTCTCCTTATTACACAGTGACTCTGTCAGATTTATTATTTTATTCCAAATATATCTGGTGCATTATTTGATGCATAGTAAGTATTCAGTAATATTTTCTTAAATGAATAATAGCAGCCATGTCTGAATGAGTTAACACAAGTATGTGAGGGTTTGTATGGACTGTAATCTGTCAGACCCAGAACTGTAGTCCATCTTCTTTCCCACATGGGTTCCTCTTTCACCTGTAACAATGATAAGAACTTAGACATCAATAGAGAGGAAGAGGCTGACTTCAAGGTGTGCTCCATAATTTCTCTTTGTTTGTTGTTTATTTGTTTTTATGATGTGATGGTTTGATCTTGGACTCAGGGTTTCAATGGTACCCTGAATTATCTTCTACCCTTTGAGCTTTAATTTTCTCCTGTGTTAGTGTAGAATTCAATGAAGCATTAATTGATTTTGACAAGTGGCAAAATTGGGAGGGTGGGTCAAGGAGAAAGATTGTGCTCTGAGATGGAGGAACAGAGGTAGCGTCACCTTCCAATGCTCCTGCACATTTTTTTGCCCAAGAGTTTTTTAAATCTCAGACTGCCAGGCAGTTGTAAGTGGTCTCAATTAATCGAGATTTCTGAAGCTAAAGACCAATTTCTTTTTTAAAAAATTCACATTAAGGATCAAGATTATTTTATTATTACATAGAATGAATTCAGCAAATAGAAATCTGTTCACTCACCCAGCACAAGGAGGACTTGGAATAAGAACAAGGAGAAAGTAACAGAGATACCATTTAACTATGGCAGTGCCATTAGTCAGAAGAAGGTAATACAGATTCCCTTATGCTTTCCTGCCAGACTGACATGCCTTTACTTTCCATTTTGTGTAAATAAATCCCACTCATCTTTCATGGGCCGTCTCCTCCAGGAAGAATTCCTTTTTTGCTTCCTTGTGTCCTTCCAAACTACCTTAGCTGTTTACATCTGAAACACTTAGCCTAGCCCAATTTACAGAGTCTTACATTGTTGTATATCATCCTGTCACACGTACATTGTGCTATCACTTATTGGTAAAGGATCTTATATTTTTTTCAAAGATTTCCGCAGTGACTGCAAAGAATGGAGAAAATAAGAAGTGGGTTGGTGAAGACTCATTAATTTATTGTTTTATAACTTGGTTGATTAGAAATGGACAGGTTTATATTTTTGGCATGTCTTTTTATTCCCATGTTCCCCATGGACATGCATGTAGAATCTAGAGAAGGGCAATTTGAAACTATATATGTTTTTCTAACCTTGAGAAATGGGCCAATAATTTCCTAGGGAGACTGGGGTCTGTACTTCACTCTCTCCCCGCTAATAGATTCCATTTTTGACACACTGAGCCTCTGAGCATACCCTCAGCCAATCTTTCAAAACAGCAAGCAATCAAGCTTGCTGTTTGTTAAAACGAGTTCAAACGCTTTTATCTTAATGTGAACCACTAGGCAATGAACGATAGTTTGAGAAAAAACACTTAATGACCTCTGATGCCCTTTTTATTTTCCTGAATTTTATTGAGCAATTTATAAGAAAAAGAAAAAAAATCTATCAAAACTGCTGAACAGTTCCATCCACAAGCAAGCTATTTATCTAGAATATTGAAACAACAACAACATCTTAAAAATGCAGGAAACAATAGGTCAACTAATTGGGGAGAAGAAGTGAGTAAGCAATTCATACCAGGAAATAATTATAGTCCAACATTGTGTTGTAAACGAAAATCATTGTCATTAATAACAGCAATCTATTTCTCAAGGAAGCTGCTCATTGAAGACAAAGAAGTTTGTAGCTAGCATTACCTCTCCCTCAGTCATTCTCATGAGGATTTAGGCATAAGCTGTGCTCCACATTTAGAGTCAGAAAAATCTATACAGGGTATTCTCTTTTGGGGAAATTTGTTTGGCTTGTAGAATTTTTTTTTTCTTTTTCTGGGAGGTGAAGTAAATTGTTCTGTAGTTACATCTGTCTTAACCATTTGCTATGGTTTAAATGTGTCCCCAAAGTTCATATGTTGGGAACTTGATCCCTAATACAGCAATGTTGGGAGGTATGGCCTAATGGGAGATGTTTGAGTCACAGGGACACTGCTTTAAATAGATGGATTAATTCCATGATTCTGAGAGTGGTTTTCTTATAAAAGAATGAGTTTGGCCAACTTTCCTCTCTTTCTCTTGTCTTCTCTTGTCTTTTCACCTTCCATCATGGGATGACACGGCAAGTAGACGCTCACCTTGGACTTTCCAGTCTCCAGAACTGTGAATCAAATACATTTAATTTCATTACAAATTGCTCAGTCTGTGGTATTCTGCTATAACAGCACAGAGCCCGGTCTTCCTAGGAAATTATTGGCCCATTCCTCAAGGTTAGAAAAAAATATATAGTTTCAAATTGTCCTTCTCTAGATTCTACAAGCATGTCCATGGGGAACATGGGAATAAAAAGAAATGCCAAAAATATAAGACTGTCTAGTTCTAATCAAACAAACTATAAAACAATAAATTAATGAGTCTTCACCAACCCACTCGTTGTTTTCTCTATTCTTTGCAGTTACTGTGGAAATCTTTGAAAAAAATATAAGATCCTTTACCAATAAGTGATAGCACAATGTACATGTAACAGGATGATATACAACAATGCAAGACTCTGTAAATTGGGCCATAGAGGCAAAGTTTTGTTTTGTGGTCAGCCTCCTCTGATAACTAGTTAACGTTTCATGTATGCCTTGACTGCCTAGGTTACAGACTTCTGATCTAACATTGGAGACCATGCTGCTAGCTCTTCCAGCACTGATAGTTATATACTAATCTCTGCCTTATTACTATGACTGCCCCCCAGCACTGTAAATTCTGTTAAACCACACTAACATGAGAAACACAGGACATGTCTACAAAGGAATGTGAGGTGTGGGCGTCATTTCATTTCAAAGTTCTCACACACAGTTCTTGATAGAGAGACTCATGGTGCTATATTCTTTATACCTAAAGATGAGGCAGCAGCCAATTAGCAATAAGATGAACTTTATTTATTTATTTATTTATTTTGGATGAACTCTCATTATGTTACCTAAGATGGCTTTGAACTATTTCTGGGCTCAAACAATACTCTCCCCTTGGCCTCCTAAAGTGTTGGGATTATGGAGATGAGCCACTGTGCACAGCCAAGATGAACTTTTTTTTAGAAGGTTGATTTAACACATCGATGAAGGATTTGTACACATTCACCCACATTCTGTGCTTCTTTTTCATTTTGAGGTAATTTGCAGGACTCTCCCACTAAAAACCAGAATTAGCAAATGAGGTGTAGACCGTTAGCATCCTTTATATAGTCTTAGCTGGATGTCACATCTCCAAGCTGGGAAGTGATAATACCTATGACCTCGTTTTATGAACTGAGAGGATATCTTGGTGTCATACCTGGAATTTTCCCCATTAATGTAGTTGCCACCACATCTGGTTCCCATAAGGTACACCATGGAGTCTGATGCTATTGTTTCACAGTTCTGAAAGGGAAGACAGGTTACCAAATCACCCCTGATAGACATGCCAATAAAACAGGCTGTAGTTTGATAAGCAGTGGACAAGGGAAATGCTCTCTTCCTATGCACAATGTGATACTGGATTCAGAAGCTGGTGGCTGGGGAACTGGATGTCTCGTTCATGTCTCAGTAAGTTGGATCTGGGAATGAGCCTCTCACCTACAACTCATCAGTAGCTGCTCCACTCCAGCCCCCCTGGGATAGGCAACCAGACTGGAAACAAATTAACGAGGAAACTTCCTCTGTGTCCTGGTGGTGAAGGAAAACTGAAGGATGGAACTGCCAACCTTAAACTCCAATGTTATTTTCCTTTCAGTCACTAACCCATTTCACACAATCTTTTATTTTAACCTTACATTTGGTTTCTTCTTTTGCTCTGCTGTTTTCTAATTTACAGTTAGTTTTACGTGAAGACAGAAGTAGCTAGCTACTCACATGATTTAATTTTGTGGTACTAGATAACTCCTCTTCTAATTACTATATCTTAAAAACTGGTGTCCAGTCCTTAAATGTGTCGCTCTCATTAGAACTTCATTAAGTGGGTTCAATGAACCCAGAAGGAAGACATCACATGGTAAAGAATCAGATTTATAGTTCTGGCTTTTAAAGACCAGTCCAAAGTTAAAGAGGCTATTTTTGGTTAAATAAATTCAAGATTTGTCTACCGCTGTAGTTAAACGCAAACAGGATAGTCAGTAGCCCAATAAAAAATTTCAGTAGAACCCTGAATTGAGAGATTTATCTGAGATTGGCAGTAGTGAGAAACTGCCAGGGGAGCGGGAGGCACACCTCATCAACAAGGGCACCTGCATGATGAGCATTTGTATACTTAATCCTGAATTGTACCCCACATCTTTAAAATTAAAAAAAAATTCAAAAGGGCGGTCCGAATGTTGGATAGTCATTAGATAATGAGATAGTCTCATTGGGTAATGAGAGTCCCAATTCTTTGAGAAGAGAAACCTTGAGTTTATCTGTCTGAAAATTCTATTACATTTTATCCTGATGATCTCTCTGGTGAGTACTATTTGAATTATTTTTCCTAGTGCTTTCTACAACTGCTAAGTTCTTAGGAAGGGAGTGCTTAGTAATCTGATGAATATATTCTAGTTGTTACTAGAACAAAGTCTATTTGGTGGGGTCTTTGCTTGTCGCTTCTATTTTGTTATTGAGGTCACAGAGGGTTGAATTTTTTCATAGAAGAACTATTCTATGAACCCAATTCTCTTGCCTCCTGACCAAATTCACATTATAAAATAATTTGTTAACTTGCTCAAGCATTTTGGCAAGGAGAGGAGTGAAGTGGAATTTTATTATTTTAAAGATGTATGTTTATATTGCTTGTGCATGCTCAACCCTAACAGAATATTATTTGACTGAGAGTAATAAAAAACTTGGAGAAAACAAAACACTTGAATGGTTTCTGCAAGGGCACATTACTATAGCAATTCCACCCACGAACGCAACCAGTTCCCATTTCTAAATGTCCTAGCCACCCTGGAGAGCCAACACTGGACGTGCTACCAAGCGTGTAACACATATTCAATATATGCATGCTGGCTGAATGAATAAATGATGTTGCTGAGTCACAGATTTGGGGTCCTGAAGAGGTGTTTAGTGAACACACAGAGGGTCAACAGCGTGACTATTTATTTCTCTAAGTATCTGTTTCCAGTAATGACCATTTAGTGAAAGACTGAATTTAAAAATAACCTCCCATAAATACTAATAATATTGTGCTAAACCACATCAGCACTATAAGCAGTGAACAAGGGCCACATGGGTGTTTATTATATTATTTTTTGAACATGTGTATCTTTATGTAAATTACTTTATAAGGATTACATATTTCATAGACACACACACAAACTGATAGTCTATACTTTCTAAAAGGAAGATGAATTAGCATATAGTGGTCACCCTAGATCCAGTTTATATTAGATGGAAACTAGAATTCGGCCAAAAATATGAAGACCAAAAGCTGTCTTGCATCAACCTTGGCATTTTGTTTGGACATCATGGGCAGTCATTGGTATTGGATGAAAAGAACATTGGGGACCCTGACCTGAATACTCTGCTTCAAGGGTTTTCTACTTATCCCTTTGTGATAAACAATTGGAAGTGTCATTTTAAAGATACTCACTCAAAGTATACTTTTCCAATCCTATTTTCTGTGCTCATAACTCTTATTTTTCTATTTCAGCAATTCTGAATTACCTCTTCTACCAGATCATGGAATTTCCTTCTAGCTTCCCTGCCTTTGCACTTGTGATTTCCTCTTTTTAGGATCCATCTTTCAGCCTGTTTTCCTCTTTTGGGGATCAATCTTTCAGGCAAAATTCTGCTATTCCAGGAACCAGTCTAAGTGTTACTCCTGGAAAGCCTCCCCTGAATTTTCAAGTATGTGGCATTAGCTCTGCTTCCTCCTGACTTCCACTGCAGCTGTCTTCACATGGGCCATCATGCAGTTTAATGCCACATGCCACATCTGTCTCATCACTGGACTGCTGTTTTCTCAAGGTAAAGCTCAGAACCTTCTCATTGTGCTGCCATAGTGACATGTCCCTTACATCTTACTAAAAGTAGGTAGCCAGTATATGTTTACAGAAGAAAGAAAACAAAGAAAGGCACAAGAAAAAAGAAGGAGTATAAATAATAAAGAAGGGGAGGAGGAAAAACAGAAAGAGAAGAAGGAAACTTTTACAGAAGAATCCACAAAACTGCGGCCATTATGGTATGAATGAGTCACACAGATAAACATTTCTAAATATGCCAGAAAGCTGTGGAGCTATTTTTGATGTTCAGGAAAGTGAAGAGGGAGGCCCAAAATATAGGACATTGTCAGAGAGAATGATCCTGAGTGCCTAGGGACAGACTAATTGAGAATGGGGGTATGACAGATTTACAAATATCAAAAACGGGAGCAGAACATTAGAAAGTAAAGTAAGGCTGTAGTGAAGAGAACAATTCCTCTTCTCACACAGTGCTGTTCAGGGGAACCCTACCTTGTAGAAAATGTGACACCATAGTTCTGCAACCCCTTAGCTCCCTCAGAATCCCTCAACTAATCTGGCATGGGATGAGAATCACCTGACGTCTGCAGAAGTATCGGGAATGGGAGAGAGGAGAGAAATGTCTATATTTGGTGAAAGCTCAAATGTGTAGTCCTAAGCCCTGTTTCTTGGATATACACAACTACTAAAATGAAGAATTTTAAGAACAATCTATCTGTTAGCGTAACTACAGGCCTGTTGGTATAACTGCACTAACACCAGGGGCAGACTTTGTAGGCATGTGAGAATTGGGTCTTGTCAGTAGCTCAAAGAAAAGGACCCACATCAAACCACAGAAAGAGACCCTTGTCCAAGTGCCCCTGTCAGCTTCCTTGTACCTTGACTCTCTGTAATATGATATTTATCCATTTCTTTTTTATAACTCTGAAAGGATTAAAAAAAAAAGCAACCAGATGAAAGAAAAATGATGCCCCAGACTCATACTCAGTGGAAATGATTGAATGCCACATACTTTTCTAAATTCAGAGACTGGGTCAGGGCCCTGTATTCCTGTATTACATTCATAATCTGGAATGGAAACCTGAATGATAAAAAATAAATTAAAATTCAGAAAATCCTAACTTTTATTACAATTTTTTATCCTTTTAACTTAAAGGAAAAGACACAAAAAATTTACCTTATGAAATTATATTAAATACTGACAATGAACAGCATTGTTTTAAAATGTATAAGAAATTTTTTAGCCCATAGCAAGGGAAGAAAATGCAAGGGATAAATCCAACAAGAATCAACTCAAATTAAAACGAGTTTCTATTTGTCTTTTCAGTGTTTTTGTTGTGGTGGTGGTTTTTGGGTCAGGTTGCATGATTTGGAAGTCTCCCTGCCTTCCTAGCACAGGATCCTGCTGTTTATGTAAGTTAATCCTTTAAAATCCTTATTTTCTTTTTCCTAGGGAGGATGGATGGGTAGAGGTGGGGGGAGGTGGCTTTAAAGCATGACCTGTTCCTTGAAGACCTGCAAAGAATATCAGATTATCTTCATTCAACAAACAACACAGGCCTGGAAGACATACATTTGCAGGTGGTAGAACCAACTGAAAAACCTAATCAGAAATCAATTCTACAAACAGGAGGAGACATTTCTTTTTGTCTGACTCAATTACTTGGGAAGGAAAAGACAAAGTGTGAGAGTGGGGTGGGGATAATATATCAGCAGAGATAAATACATTAATGCCACTGTCCCTTTTAGGTCACATGATTTTCCTCTTTTTGAGTCCTGAGATGTAGAAAAATGAAACTTTGAATTAGAAATATTTTTAGAAACAAGCTAAACCAGAATTTCTTTTTTTTAACTGAGCAATCAGAAGCCCAGTCAAGTGAACTAACAAATTGGGTAAATATCACACATTTGGTTTGTACATAAAGATAGTGTTGCCTCTATGGGCCAGTCTGGACCCCAAAGCCTTTAAAACATTTTTAAAAGATCCAGATGCCACTCTAGATCTGCCATAGAACAAATAATGTTTAATTTTTGTGTTATTACTGGTTCCACTTTGAGCAGAAACAAAGGCAATATGTTCGCAGATATTTTTAGCTATGCTGAAGGTTGGTATTTGTGAATTAGCCCCTAAAATCTAAATTCTCCACTTCTTACACAATCAAACAATTATACTAATATGTTTATTACTTTTGTAGGCATTAACATGATCTTGTATCATTCCTTGCTGTTTAAAATGCTTTCCAGATCAACAGAGACCAAGAGTTAGAGGCTGTCACTTCCAATGGAACAATTACTCATATTTAAAGGGGATTCTTTTTTTTTCTTCTTTTTTTATTGTAAGGATGTGGGGTACAATTCAGGGTTAGGTATACAAACATTCATTATACAAGTACCCTTGTTGATGAGGTGTGCTCCCCCTTCCCCAGGCAAATTTCCACTACCACCAATCCCGCTTCCCCACTCCCCTCCCACAGTTTCCCCTTTCTGCCAGTCCTTAAACTATCTTCTCTGCCACTTGATAAAGGGAGGGAGATTCTCACAGTAAAAATAAATAAAATTCTGGGTTAGATAAGAAAACTTTAGCTATAAATTAAAAAAAAAACAGTCATTGGTTCTTACTAATGGATGCTTTCTAGGTTCCCAGTGGAAAAGTAAACAGGCTCTATTTGAAACATTAGGAGTCTTTCCAATAGCTAGGATGTTCCCTTGCCCTTTCTTTGGTCTATGAATGAAACACAAGAGAGATCTAATCTTGTTTCTAAAACAAAATCAAATTTTAAAAAAATTAGGGAAATATTCTGTAAATGCTAATTTTTTAAATCAAATATGTATCACTTTACAGTTTAGAAGAAAGTGGAATCAATGTACTTCATAGGGGTGAGGATTTTTTGTTAGGGAAATCTGGAGGACTAAGATATTCTAACTTCTAGTCGCCATGGCTTTCCAGGGATAACCTACACTTACATAACTTCATCAAAACATTCATCAAAACTGAGGATTGCCAGTGAGTGTCTAATATTATCGATTGTGTAAAAATTATTACAGTATATACTGTGTATTCATTGGTTTCTAGAACATCAATACATAGCTTATAAATATAAATAGTGTACAATATGGAAATGTGTCTTTAGGTTACGTTACCCTTTATAGTCACTGCACTCTGAAACTTCATCTAACTCTGGTCACTTAATGAGAATCCAACACTTACGAGCTATGGCAGAGTTTAATAAGTCCTACAAAAACAGACAAGCAAAACCACCTACTGAAAGATCACTATGATCTCAGAACTGTGAAAGTTGTTGTGGGGGAGAAAAAAAATTAGGGTCACTGCCCCAAGGAGATTACAACCTATACTACAAATCAGCTTATGATAAAGTAAAAGAACTCCAATACTAGTTCCAATGTGATTCTGAGAAAGGAGAGTTGATATAATGAGAAGTTAATCTGGAGAGAAGAGCCATAAGATATGGAATATAAATTAGTTCTTGAAGTGTGGCTATGTAGTTCCTGTCAACTAAAGGGAGAGTCAGAGAAAAATACTTTAAGCAGAGAGAATATTTTCAGCAGAGCAAGGAAGACAGGAAGAGGCGGACCCAATGATATTTGAAGAAAGCGAGTTAAGAAGTTTGCTGGAGCAGAGAGAAGATATAATGGAGCCAGTTTATAAAAAGGCTTTGCATGCCACAGGTCAGGCTCTCCAAGAAATAGACTCAGAGGTAGAAACTTGTGTGCAGACAATTTATGTAGTTCATTGAGAACACCTGTGAGATTATGAAGAACGCTAGATAAGTGAGAGTTGGGTGATGACCTCCTCTTTGTTGTCCATCACTCAGACTTTAAAGTGTACTTATTGGCAAAGGAACTGTCATATTTGTTTTCAATAACGTCTTCAAATGAATCAATGTGTACACTCATACTTACACAAATACCTAAATAGAAATAAATAAACTACAAAGTTTTATCAGGAAAAACCATTTCTGTTCCCTTATAGGAAGTAAGAGAAAAAAATACTTGGTCCTTTATAAATATATCTTAAATTCCAGTTTGCTTTAAATGTTCATGCAGGGAGGAGAAAAAAATATATTTCATTTTCAAAAAGCCTAACTTAAAAAAAAACTTAAAAACATCCTTCACTGCACCAAGTCATAAAGAGGCATACCCAGCAAATGCTGCACAGTTAATGTTGCTCATGGACCCCCGTGGAGCGGAAGGATTTTACTAGAACTGTATGAAGTGCCTTGAAATTAATTTTCCTATAATAGAAACTACTTAAAAGAATTATCTTGCTGTGCAGCAAATCAGTTCATGTGGCAGATTTATGCTTTCATCTGGAATTTTCTTAAAGGGGGCAAAGGCAACAAAGAGATCGTTTGGATGAACTTAAAATCAGAGTCTGTCCAAGCCCTGAGCTTTGTTCTTGGGTTAAAAAGACTTCAGAAATGTTGAGACCTAAAGAAATGTAAGACTGTTTTGGATAGGCATCAGGATATTTTTTTGAAGACATTTCAAGCTAAAGGAAGGTCTAACCTTATCATTATCTTAGAGATGAAGATACTGAAGCTGTATAAAGAGGACAAGGAGTTGTTCAATGGCATATAATATACGCACATACATATGCACATACACACATCTGTCTATTGATCTATATGCAGGTACATCTCATGTTTAGGGATATTTTCAAATTCTCAATTATACAGTTCAAGATCTGTATTAGTGTGGTTGTGCTAGTCTTTGAGGCAATGACAAACCAACCGAAATTTAACACAGTAAAGGCTTATTTCTCACTCACATCACAGGTAGGTGCTGCTTTGAAGGTCTTTCTGGGTGATCCACCTGCCCCTGGGATACTGATTTAAAAAACCAGTCTGAGATTTTACTGTCTCAAAGTTCCATGCTTCCATAATTCATGATGGAGGAAAGAGAAAGCAAATAGTGTAGAAAGATCACACAGTGTGTGCTATGTTCATAACCGGAAATTATATCCCTTGCTTCTGCCATTGGCTAGAACTCATCACCAAGTGTTGAAGTACAAGTAGTACTGTGACATATAATTTTGCATTTTTCCCAGAAAAGATGAACAAGATGGCTGAGCATCCAGTCAGTCCCTGCAATGGAATGAAATTCATTACTCCTCTGCCTGACATCAACAGCATTATTCATCCTTTACTTTGCATTCTGCCCTCTGTGTGGCAGCAGGGGAGATTCAAAGGATAAAGGGGTAGGCTCAATTTTCCAAGACAAATTTACATTCTGATGAGTGTATAGAAAGAATATATGGTAAGGGAGATAACAGTCACAGACATTTTAAAAAAAAAGACTTGATGAATGATTCCAGAGCGACATATGAACAGAAACATGGGGGCATGGCTGTAACTGTGGTGATAGACCAATATGGTGAAAAATGATGGGAGAGTGAAATAAAGAATGTGCCACAGAGGACTTCAAGATACAGGCAGGTTCCAAGCAAGTCTATCACAGAAACAGTACCATGGATGGGAAGAGAGTGGTACATGCCTAGCAAGAATAGACAACAGATACATTTAGACCCTATAAACTTTTTTCATTTTTTTACAATGTTTTTGGAACCCTGCATGACCTAGTGAATAAAAAAATAATTCCTTTATCAACAGAAAGTTCTGGAGAATTATCTGGACTGATGCTATCAGTGGTCTCCTGAATGATATCCTTGTCTCCTTCTTTAGAGCCAGGATCAGTTCTAAGATGATTCACTTTGGCAATAAGTATTCATTGGGTAACAGCAATGAACCATGTCCTGCAATTTCTACTGGATTGAAGTCCTAATACTCATACAAAAGTTGAAAAAGGTCTTAAATAGTCTTGAAAATGAAATTTGAGAGGTGATTGTATTCAACTATGGAATATGAGAATCTGGAAAAAAGAAAAGTCAAGAGAATGTGTAGAACTAGGAGAGAAATCAATAATGGAATAAAAATATAAAAAGTGAAAGACACAGAGACTTAGGAAGAAATACTCTTGAAGTAAGGAGTAAACAGTATTGAAAACTGTCTTTTAACCTTCCATACTATGGTTTATGAGAATATATGCATGATAATGTTGGAGTATTGTAAATAATCAGCCTTGAAACTTACAAAATATCAGGGGAGAGTCACGGATTAGCAGAGGTTGTTCCTTCTTGTTCTAACACATCACTAGAGACACTACCCACTCAAGATCACTGGCTGCAATCATGAAGGAAATGAGGTGTGTATGTTTGTTATGAGGTGTGATTTCCAGGCCCTGACAAAGCACTGTTGCTCAGAAATAAATGGACAAACAAATTGTTTCTCTGTGTCTTTTCAGTAGAGACATTTTGTTGTTGTTGTTGCTATTTCTTCACATGCTTAAATCAAGTTCTAAACAAGTCTACCTGGTCAAAGTCCAAAGATGAACTGGTATGTCATAAAAAAGAGGTGAAATCTGCATCACTTATTAACAGATCCAAGAGGACAAATAAGCTGCAGAGAAACCACCAGAAGAGGAACATTTTTCAGGGTTAACTCAGTGCACATTGACCACCTTGTGTATATACCCTCATCATCCCTTCAACTTTTTCTTTAAGATTGAGTACTAGTTGGAGTTTAGCTCTCTAGGCTAAACTTTCCTATATAATGAATCATTTTCAGAAGCGTTTTAAGGAAACATTAAGCAATTGAAATACATGATACAAATATTCTGCTTTCTTTATTTTATTTACAATATTCACAGTGTGAGAATATTCAATATCAGGTTATCCTGTATTGAGACTGTGACCATTAATGCTAAACTTTGTCTGCCATACATCTTTCCTTTGCCAAAAGGGGTAGCCCTCTGTCTGATTCAGTTTTATTCCAGGCAGACCCTCTCTCTCTTTGGTTTGTATAAGTAGGTTATTTCAGCTCATTCTGGAATCTAACCCTGGAAAATTCATCTCACTCTCCTGATCAAAATACATTTTGCTAGTTCTTGTAGCCAATTTCTTCTTGACTCTATAGAAAGATATGCTCCAAGAGGATGAGTAACAAGCCTTTAACTTCTATGGGCCTGGATTCCTAGCCAGAATCCCTGTGCAGTGCCTCTGATCTTTAAAACATGTCCAGGCAGTCTTCTATTTCTAAACTCTCCTTATTCCAGATTTGCAATTTCTTATTTGCAATTTTTTTTTTTGGTTAAAAAATTGTTAACATGGGCCCCTCATGTTCAACATAAAGGGACGATAAGCTTAAAGCAGTTGTCCATGATTTGTTAATAAGGTTACAAGAAAGTAGAAATTACACACTTGTGAGTTTTTCTTTTTTTTCCCAAAAGTGGGCGATATGTGTACTTTATAGTTGGCAATCCAATACTGGTCCTTACAAATTCTAGTAAAGAACAATGATCAGATCTATGACTTAGTTTATTCAACCCTCTATTCTCTAAGCTTATTGTATATCTAGTCAACTAATTTGACGAGTTAGCATGTGAAATATTTGCTGAACCTGATTCCCTGATGGGAAATACAATCAACTAGAATTAAATGTATTTATGAAACATAAGTGCATTTTCATTATCTGTAGCTTATAAACAAAGCAAAGTTTCTTGCTTTGACAAACATCTCATTCACTTTGGAAATAGACGTGAAACACAATTTTTGCATTTGTTAATTGTGTATTCCTTCTATAAACATCAGCTATTTGAAGTTGAGCCTCAAGTCAATCCCTAGCCCTAAAAGGCACTTCTCGGTTTCCAAACTCTTAGACTCCACACTCTGAGTGGGCTATAATCTTAACAAGATGCATTTTCCCTCTCAACATCTATAATCTTTCTCTAGGGAGGAATTTGTCAAAGGAGAATTTGTAAAGTCGCCATCTTCACAGAGGCCCTGGAGAATGAATTTAGCTGATGTGTGGAAAGACCTCTGAGAGTGAAAAATAGGGCAGGATAGTCACTGGTGCCAGTGGGACTTTCTTGAAAGTGTTGGGGAATCTTCCATGAATTAAACAGAAGCAATTCTTACATGGCTGAGGGAGGAGGAGGCTTTTATTTTTGGGAGAATTACATGACATTGTATGTGAAGTCCAAGAAGCAGTTGTTTAGATGAGTTGCCTCTATAATGACCCATATTTACTCATTTAAAATTTCAAAATTATAAGTAAGAGGAAGATATGAAATCTTGAAACTTTCAAACAAAAATTTAAAAGACCCAATAGGAAATATTGTGAACCTTTGAAAAGATCCCTCAGTTCTAAATGAAGAATTGCTAGAAGTCTTAAAGCAAGATACCACATCCATAGAAAGGTACTTCATCCCTAGTAACCTTGCTCTGTTACATGAATTCATTTGTAAAATTGTAAAAAGAAAATTATACCCAAAGTTAGCTCAGATGTTATCATCTTTCTTTAGATATAGAGATCATCTAAAGATTAGACAGTGGTTAAATCAATAATTCTTTTTGTTCTGTGAAGTGTGTGTGTGTGTGTGTATGTGTGTGTGTGTGTGTGTGTGTGTGTGTGTGTGTACAGATTTTGTTTAATGAAAAAATTGGGTAGTTTATGAATAGGAAAAGTATGAGATTTAAAGGAAAACATTCACATTTTGGCATCATATATTAGCCACATGGCATATTTTAATTGGCAATATTATTTCAGGCTATCAATAATTAATACAGAAGTAAATAAGTACGAATATTCTCATTCTTTTCCTTTTCCTTTGAACACCAATCTGGAACTTTTGATGGCTTAGCCTACCAAAACTTCTCCAATCGTTTTCTTAACAAATGAATTACTTCTACACAGGCTACGTCTTTTTAATATAATTTTAAAATTCCAGTTGCAAAATCTTCAGCTTTTTCTTTTTATTTTCCAAAGGATAAACTCTCATCATGCTATAAGTTCTAAACATTCTATCAGGCTCCACAATCCAACCTATTCATCATCTATTTTATTTATCTACTGTCCTTACTGTTGGCACATCAATAAGTCCTGCATTACCTGA
The DNA here is from genome assembly GCF_000164805.1 of Carlito syrichta. NCBI lineage: Eukaryota > Metazoa > Chordata > Mammalia > Primates > Tarsiidae > Carlito > Carlito syrichta. The sequence continues at coordinate 2,069,828 of NW_007248390.1, forward strand.
CTTACCTTACTTTCTTCATACCTACCTCCACTGCCTATATGCATTTGTTCTCACTTCAGACAATCCTTCAAAGCCCAAGAAGAGTTCCCTTCTCTAAGCAGCACTCTCAATTCACTCCTGGTAACTGTAATCTCTCCTTACTAGAAACCTATATATACCATTGGCTTTACTAATGGAAATGTCTTATCTGGTAGCAGATACCTTCCAGTATTATCTAATGAAGCTTATGCTTATAACTCATATCTCTAATATAATGATGAGTAACTTACAACTATGAATTACTATTTCTTTTCTACCTCTTACTCCTCTTTATTTATTCCTGACTACAAAGAACTTTGCACAAAATCAACACAAAAAATATCTGACTACAAAGTAAAAAGTGTTATGAAATCAAGTTCCCACCATGGTTTTAATTGTGGTCATTTACATATGAATATTTAGGAAAATCATAGAGTTTTTGAGTGATTCCAATTTGATCATTTGTCAGCCTTTGTGGCTGTTTTTGTTTATATGATACCCCTTTTAAATCCAACCTTTGAAAGTAGTAACTGTCCCCTAGTGTTGATCAGAATGTAATTTTGAATAAAGCAAATTCTCTAGGGTCCTTTAAGCTCCCCCTCAAAAACATAATGTAAATGCAAAATGTATACTGTAACATACATATCTCATTGTTTATCAAGTCTGAAGGACTTGTCCACTATAGTTGTAAACTCAATTCTTGCCAGAATTGTTTGCTCACAAAACAGTCACAATTTAACAGATTTCATCATATGACTATTTCTCTTAATGTTCTATCTATGTATATATATATTTGCTTGGTTTTATTTTATTCAATTAAAACTTGCTGTGCTCTTTTTCTTTTTTAGTGTCTACCCTTTCATTTGTCAATAGCAAACCTTTTCAGGATCATGGTCCTGAGGAATCTTATGTGAAGCTTCTTCATGTGTCATGTCAACTACACTGAATCCAGGGATCATCTTTTTATTCTCAATAGGGGGAACCAATGTGGTTACATTCAGTTAGGTTTTCAGCTTTTTCAATGCAAAGACAATGAAATGACAACCCTGAGGAAGACAAATCTTTGTTTTAGCTGAGTTCCTTTGGAATCTGAATTTTACAGGTTGAAGACCCATAACACTAGTTGTACAGTAACTCACTACATTGGCCTAATAGTAAACAAGTGTAATACAACACATAAATATTTGATATCCAGTCTTAAATGAAAAAATATGTATTCTATAATGAATACTTAATTAGGACTGAAAACTGAATATAAGAAATGGAGCCCCTACTGTTTCTGAGACAAAGCAGAGTAAAATGAATTACCATCATGCAGGGAATGATATTAATAGTGTCCAGCTTTATAAATGAATCCAATTTTAAGCCACTTTAGTTGCTATCATACTGAGAAAGAGTGCACATGTCTAACATATCATTTCCTTTCTGGCAAATGACAAGATTTAAACAGAAAACAATTTTAACTTGCTGATGTTTGCCTGCATTAAATATTTCTAATTATTGAGCACTCACAGTCAAACATCACTCAGAAAACAAACGTCAGTGCTCTTTTCAGCATCAGCATATTAAGAGGAGCCATCTTTTAATTTTTCCCCTTTTACAAAAGAAATAAATAAGTTGAAGAATAGTTTGGGTGACTTTGCAGCATCAGTAATTGTTGGTTTACTCCCTTGAGTCTGTATTTCAGGAAACAGTTGGTGGTTTACTATATGTGGTAGCTTAGGTTTATGTGCTGTGTTTGTTATTCAGATGGTTTGCAGGTGGAGGAATTCACCAGGAAGTGATGTAGCAATTACAAAGAAAGGTGTCAGAAGACTAGCCCATGAAACACCATTTCCACATGGTAAGAGAAGAAGTTGTTGTGGTGGTTATTATGGTAATGAGAATGATAATTAGATTATATAAATTTGACCTGAGTTAAAGAACCAGTAGACTCTTCTAATTTTTCAGAACTACTAATTGAAGACATTCAATCTAGTCACCTACTATTGAAATCTCTATTGTATACTCAGTCTGTGTTAGTCCCTGGATTAAATAGAAAATTGGAAAGTCATGATATTCCAGCTTTGGCATTCACAGTCTTGCTCGGCAGAAAAGATCAACATATGTGAAAAGTACTGAATTTCAAATGGCACAAAAAGTCCTAAATAAGGTGATTTTGAACACCATGTGAGGAAAAGAGAACACAGTCAGCTCAAAGTCATGTATTCCACTGCCAAGATAGGTGATAGTTCAACTTTAACGAGTTCCTCATTGTGTATAACCAGAGTGGTGGTTCCGGGGCTTTGCCTACTTTGAGATACCTCTTCTTCCATCATGTAGTCTTACATGGTTGTTTCTAGGAAACATCATATTGTCAAAGATTTCATGTAAGAATGAGTCTATAAAGAGGAGACAGAGTCAAACTGTAAAATGTGTGCAGTAACCTGAACTTGGGATGGTACGTAAGGTTCTATTTCTAAACCCTAGTATTATTACAACTGGAGGAGAGATGTCCTGCGGCCTGAGCTACCAACTCCTCTACCTTGATGATCTCACAAATATATTCTCCCAGGCTAAAACCAGGGTCTATTATATATAAATATCATATATATATACACACACACGCATATATATATATGCGTGTGTGTGTGTGTGTGTGTGTGTGTGTGTGTGTGTGTGTGTTTGAGGGGGGAGCCTCCCAAAAATTAAATTATCTTTTTTTTAGGGCAATCCCCTTTATAATACACTTGAAATTTGTTCCTCCAGATAAAATGAGTAACCAAAGTTCTTAAGGGAAACATTTTGTTGATGTGGAAGAAGTGAAACAAAAAAATGGCAGAAACCCTAAAAGGCATCAAAATCGACTAATTCAAAATCTATATTGAGCAGTGGAAAAAGCATCTCAATAGGTGTATTGCATCAAATGGAAAGTGTTTTGACAGTGACTGTATTTTAAACATGTAAGAAAAAACATACAATGTTTTATAAATAAATTCCATTTTGAGGGAGTCCCCCTCGTATATGTGTATGTATAAATAATTGTATACTTAATTTCAGATAAAAATCAAGTTTAGGCCAGATGCTTACCAGGATGCCCATCCACCTGTGCCTTTCTGGACAATGTATCCCCATATTTTCCCTCAAGCTTTATTCATCAAGAAGAAACAAGCCGGGCTCGGTGGCTCAGCCTGTAATCTCACGCCTTGGGAGGTTGAGGTAAGTGGATTGCCTGAGCCCGTGGGTTCGAGACCCGCCTGTGCAACTTGGTGAGACCTCATCTATACAATAAATAAAAAGAAAATTAGCCGGATGTGGTAGCACGCGCCTGTAGTTCCAGCTACTTGGAAGGCTGAGGTGGAAGGATCGCCGGAGCCCAGCAGGCCGAGGCTGCAGTGGCCGGGAGCAGCCACTGCACTCCAGTCTGGGCCACAGAGTGAGATTCCAACTCAAAAAAAAAAAAAAAAAGAAGAAACAGGTTCATCACTAGATCAGAGGAACAGAAAATCTTCAAGCACGTTTAATTAAATCACTTAACTTCAATGCGGTAAGATGATTTCTGGATGGATTGATGGATGGACTGATGTAAAGATGAAGAAAAAGGACTGAATGGATTAATTTCTTCCTAAATTGTTTTTGAGCTTCACTCTGTCTCCTCTAACTAGCACAGAGAGGTAAAACCTGAACTACCTCTTGCTTGAGAAACTCTAGTTATTAAAAGAACAGTTCTTCAACTTGATGACTTTACTTGAATATCATAGACCAAGTTTTAGGTGTCAAAGAAGATGGCAATGATAGCTATCATGCATTGAAGACAATGCAAGCTCCAAGTTCTATGTTTAAAAGTTTCATTTGTAGCCGGGCTCGGAGGCTCAGCCTGTAATCCCGCGCCTTTGGGAGGCTGAGGTGAGTGGATTGCCTGAGCTCGCGGGTTCGAGACCCGCCTGGGCAGCGAGATCTCATCTCTACAATAAATAAATAATAAAAAAAAAAATCTGCCGGGCGTGGTAGCGCATGCCTGTAATTCCGGCTACTCCGAAGGCTGAGGCGGAAGGATCGCGGGAGCCAAGCAGGCGAGGCTGCGGTGGCCGAATGTGGCCACTGCACTCCAGTCTGGGCGACCGAGTGAGACTCCAACTCAAAAAAAAAAGTTTCATTTATATTTATTCATGTATTCCTTAAATTAATTCCATAAAGCAATATTTGTCATATATAATACCCATTTTTGAAGTAAGGAGACTAAAAGAGAAGAAATTTTTAGTAACTTGCCTGAATCATATAGTCAGGACGTCATTGATCAGGAATTTGAACCCAGAAAAGAATGACTTTAAGAACTTGGTCTTAATTGCTACCTAGGAATTATACTCTTTGAGGTACTAACAAGAGTCTGAAAACAATATATACACAATAGCTTTTCATATTCTTAATGCTGCATCTCTTTCATTGTTTCCCAAAGCATGCCCTCTCCCCCCATTCCCACAAAACTTTGCTCCACAAAATGCTGACTGACTGTGCCCCTCACTGCAGATGAGTTCCAGAGGGAGCCAGCCAGCCTGGATAAGATTGTAATCACACAGATATGTCTTGTTTGGGGGAAAAGCACAGTGTCAGGAGAGGAGAATGGATGCTCTCCATCCATGGGCGACACCCCTTCTACTTCATGATATACGGACCCCAAAGATACCGTACATCATGGTGACATGCACTTAAACTTAAAGCTGGCCCAAGCGCTTCTCTGCTCCCCGGGGGAGCTGCCATAAGCTGTGATCTATGGAGAGGGCCCAGGGCTGCTCTCTGCTTGGGTTTGTTCTGTTTAGAGTAGTCCTCCAAGTACAATTATTACCTTCACCACAAAGAGGCGGTTCTTGGGGAAAAGTAAGTGATCTGCATCAGAAGAGCAAGGAATTAAAAAAACAAAAAAAGGAATCTGGTACTTGTAGAAGTGACTGTATTAAATAAAGTAATATATTGGAATAGAAATGAGTTAGATTAGGAATCTAAACACATGGCTTCTAGGGTTTTTCTTAAATTGTCCCCTATGGTCCTGAGCAAGTCACTTTACACTCTGGGTCTCTCTGTTCCTTCATATGTAAAGTAAGGTAGTCAAATTAGATGTGCTTTTTAAGGTTTCTTCAAGTTGTTTAGGAAAGAAAATTTGTTGTTACTATGTCTTATTCTTCTTGGTGTCTTTTCTGTCTAGTACAAGGCAGGCAGAGAGGAGCACAATAAGTATCTGTTGAATTAAGAGACAGGGAAGTTTGCTTATATAGATGAATAAAAAACAGGAATCATGGGATCCCGGCCTTCAATCTGAAATATACATTTGGTAAATCTGCTTCAATATTTCACTAGATTCACTAGACCTATCTTTATGAAAAGCCAACATACAAATAAAATCCCCTATATTGTGCTTAAACATAGTTATGAAAATGAGGTTTTACCATTCTCCAGTGATACCCTGAAGCCATTGTTATATTCATAAGGGATTGATCATTATTGCTTTGCCCAAGATATTACTGCAAAAAGCAGAAACATCATTTTTTACCAGTGAGGCAAATAAAAATGCTAGAGCTGTAACTTTTTAAAAATATTATTTTAAAGTCCTGGATTTTACTGGAGAAGAATGTAATTAAAATAGTTATTTATCCTACCAGCTCTATTTTATTTAAGAAAATGATGCAATTTAAAACATAATTTTAACTTTTATTATAAAAATATAGTTCACTTCTCCAAGGCTGGCACACTAATTTTTTTTATGAAATTTAATATTGTACCTAATATATAAAAATGTTTGACATCATACCATGTCTCATGACAAAGTGGGTTTTAGAAATGATTCTTTTGATAGTTTTACAGAGTTTTTGTTTATCACCAACTGCCCTTATTTTCTTATCATCAGCACCATCTACAATGTTTTTACAATATCTGGTGATTTGGGGTTCATATTTCAGACCATTCCCTGACCATTGCAAGTTACTTGTGAGAAAGTTTACTTATTAAGGGCATTTGTTTAATTGAAGCATTGAAGGTCATGTTGGAATATTTTAGTTTAACTCTGTTCAGTGAAAATATAATGTGAGATGCATGTAATGTGATATTTTCTAGTAACCACATTTACAAAGTAAAAATAAACTGGTAAAATTAAGTTTTATATCTCTATATACATATATACACACACATATACATACATATATATATATACAAGTGTATATATATATATATAACTTAACACTCTCTCTGCATATAATAACATAAAAATATCAATGAAATATATTGTTACATTTTTTATTAAAAGTCTTCAAAATACAATGTGTTTTTACACTCACAATTTCATTTCAGACAAGTCTTATTCTATGTTTTCAATAGCCTCATGGGCCTAATAACTATTATACTATAAAGCTCAGCACAGCTTCAAATAATAGCTTCTAATGAGAGAAATACCAGAGACTGATTTGTTTATTTTCTGTTTTGTTGTTGTTGTTGTTGACCTATTTGTTTTACATATTGCACCTATTCTGAGACTTTTGACAATCCAGGTTTCAGTTATTTTCCCCTTAGTTTAAAGAGTTCTGTAATTGTATCTTTTTTACTTTTTGCTGTGCCCACTTTTGACCAAGGATTTCCAACAATGATAAATAGTGAATGATGTGGCCAAATTGAAAGAAAAGCAAAAAGCAAAGCATCCTCTACTACACTGAATAACTGAACTCCCTCTCTCTCTCTCTCTCTCTCTCTCTCTCTCTCTCTCTCTCTCTCTTTCTCTCTATCACACATACACACACGCAAACACACACTCACACACAAACACTACTCTAATTCTCTCATGAATGGTACAGTAGTTTAAAATTTCCACAAAACCTAAGGACTTTTCTCAGTTCAAGGTGCTATGAGACATCAGTGAATTGTTTTTGAGTGGTCTCAGTCGGACAGCAGGCAACAGCAAAAGGAGACTTACTAAAAAACTTTTAGATGGTCCATTGGGAAACATAAATTTTTGCAGCATAATTGGTGAGAAAATCCATAGCAACATTCCAGGTAAGTAGATCTCAAAATAGGCTATATATTCATTGAGAATGGGAGGCTTCCAGGAAGCTAATACTTCATAAGTATATGTACTCTCCGATTTGTGTGGCTCTGCCAAATAAATAACCCTCCTTTTGTATAAGCATGGTGGGGCCTAGAGTATTTATTGACAAATCAGGAATCCAGAGTTCAAAGGAATTTAGCAACTTCCTCAAGGTCCCACTGAGGGAGATATGTGACCAGAGCCATAGGTTCTTTTATTCAGTCTTTCACTTTTTTGGAACTCTATTTCTATAACCATATTTGAACTATGTGTGGGTGGGGAAAGGACTTTTGTTTGTTGCCTTTTTTTTTTTTTTGAGTCAGAGTCTCACTCCATCGCCCAGACTGGAGTGCAGCGGCACACTCACAGCCACCTCAACATCGACGTGTTGGGCTCCGGCAATCCTTCTGCCTCAGCCTTCCAAGTAGCCAGAACTACAGGTACATGCTACCACATCTGGCTAATTTTTTATTTATTGTAGAGACAAGGTCTCACCAAGTTGCCTGGGCTGGTCTCGAACCCGCGGGTCAGGCAGGCCCCTCGCCTCGGCCTCCCAAAGTGCTGGGTTTACTGGTTGAGCCACCGAGCTCGACTGAGAAGGACTTTAGAATTTAATAGGATTTAATAAATCGACACGTTTAATATAACTTGTTTCATTTATTATTTCTCCAAACTAGGTACCCCCTCTTAAGTGAGACTTAACTCAGCTTCACTGTCCAGTTGAAAGTGACCCCTCCTTTGACAGATCTTTCTACAGACCACTTCCTTCCTAGAGAGGCTGTGATAATATTTTTACTGGGCACCACATGAAGGTAAGAATAGTCCAGTCCCTCCTTCAGGAGTTGAGAGTGTGTCCTAAGAACCCACCTCTGTCTTCTGCAGCAGCACTCATGGTGCTCCTCATACAACAAATTTTAGTCCCGGTGTGGTTTGACTGACACTGATTAGGAGTCTGGGGAGACGAGACTTCCACTTTCTGGTGACCTTCTGGTGGACTCAGCATGAACTCCCTTGTTCCCTGCCTGGATTCTCAGTCCCAACGTGCTCGTGTTTGGTTTCTAAAAGAGGATTTCACAGAACTCCCTGCTTCTCCTGCATTGGTGCAACAGGAACATGTGCATCACATTCAACTTCAGTGTCAGACCATGGACAGCTCTCTGTTGCCCCCATCATGAATTCCTATTCCAGTCCCCAATACTGTCCTATGATGCAGAATTTGACAAAGATACTTGAAAGGTTTGTCAACAAGGGGATGCCCTAAACACACAGGACCTGTATTACACTTGGTCACACTTCTTCAATTACTTTGAATGAATGTGAACTAACCTGTGGTTAGCTGGATGATAGGACAAAGGTTACTAATCAACACATTGGCATTAACCTGAAGAGAGAGCTCCAGTAGCCTGACACTAAGTTCTGCCCTTGGCCTTGACCTGCTCATTATTCTCACCACTTTGTCATTTGCAGATTGAATTGTCATTTGAAATGCATTCCAAAAAGGTCATAGTGTTGGAGTGCCAGTATTGCTTGGAGTTGTATAGAAGCAGTTGGGAGCAGAAATGGCACCATAAGTGCATTTACTGAATCTGGAAATGAAAATTTCTATGAAGATGAATGGATTAAGACTTGTCCCCACAGTATGCCAGCTTAAACTTGAGGAAGTAAACAGATTGCTCAGTAGGCAGGTATACCTGGATATTCTTCAAGTGGATGATATCAAACTTTTTAAGTACATGCCCTGGAGCTGGAGTCTCTACATTTTAGTCAGGGGTGTTACCTCTCATTCATCTCCCACCTGAGTGCCATCCTCATTTCTCTCTTTTCCTTTTCTCTACTCTCAACTAACCACCTGCTCTGAGAATCTGACCTTCTCAATGTCTCACAAATCTATTGCAAAACAAGGGGAAAATAACAGAATTGAGGCAAGAAATAAAGTTTCAAAAACTCTACATATGATCTTGATAACTCACCTACTCCCTTCTCCTAGGTTTAGAAACAATATTATAGAAAGTCATCTCTGCAGGGACAATTCCTGTGTGAGTGATCCAGCCTTTGTAAACACATGTGGGATCTGTAACAATCCAAGTAAAAACAGAGACTTGAGGGTCAACTAAAAATTTAACATGTATTGCTATTGCCTCTGAGATTTGTAACAAATATTTGTAAACAGGAAATTATATATGGGATTTTGAACCCTCAACCCAATTAAAGATTAGCGTGAGCCCCTGCATCTCAGAGGTGATGGAGTTTGGGAGTTCATATCACAGCAAGAAACACCAAGTGGAGCTTTTTCCTCTCTGGTTATTACCAATTTTTTGGATTCCAGTGCAGTGCTTGGGGCTGAGAAGAATGCATAACAACAGAGAGAACCCTGGAGGCCAATACATAGCTGAGTGGTACACATCTCACAACTTGACATCCAAAGAACTGGAAAAAAAGGAGGGCCTGGGGACGTGTGATATAGAACATCTGAGCTCTTGTGTCCAGAGAGAGTAGAAAGGAACTTGGACACACCCCAGACCTAATGTTCCTGAGGCCTTACTCTATGTCACCCAGCTTGTGTTGTTGGATAAGGCAGCAGCCATACTCTCTGTCATATAATGAACCATCTAGGCTGAGGGACAGCTGGCAAAACCTTGGCAGGGGCTTCAATGCTGTATTTGCAAGCACTTATCCCAGGCTCAGACCCTGTCTTGGATCTGTTGTTCTCACACCTGAGAGACAGATAAACTTGACACACATTCAACTCTCTTCCACAAATGAAGTTAGTTACACAATGGGACCAAAGCTCACAGTCACTGAATAGTCTAATGCTGGAAGGCAGAAAGATCCTAGTCTCTTGCAGCCAGACAAATCAAGCGATGACCAGGCCCCATTTTACTTCTAGATGTGCCACTTAAGAGAGATAGAACTGGTTCCTCAATGCTTTGAAGAACACAGCCTATAGTCCTACCCAGTATGATATTTTCAACACTGGATTTAACAGATCCGTTGGGATCAGAAACAAGGACTCCCTATACCCAAATTCCACAGTCTCATGCAGCAACTTTCATGGGAGAATTTGTAGAGTAGATCCCAGACCAGGAAGGCCTTTCTGGAATCTCAACACCCTCTTCTCTGACCATCTATATCCTTTTCTCAAAAGAATGCTTTGAAATGCCTGAAACAAAATGCATAGAATTACCAAGGAAGCCTTCCTATTATTTCTAAAATGTATCCACAAACACCTTGGGAGCTTCAGAACTATTGGGAAGGTCTATGGTAATAAAATAGTAAGAGATTAAAAAAATATGAATTAATATATAGCTGAAATAATGACTTAGGACACATCTACACCTGCAGCAACCTTAGATAATCCCATCAGGTGTGCACAAGAGAGAGAATCCATGTAACTACCTTTACCTACCAAACTCTACAGTCACCAAAAAGTCTAGGTGGAAAGAGAATTGCATCTTCATGTGACCAGCAGAGACCTTCTATGGGTAGAATCTCAATCTGGAAGAGTTCACTTAGGGGGCCACAGGAGGCCACTTGGCTGACTAATAGGAGGAAAGGAAAAGAGGGGCAACTAGTTCTTACCCTTAGTGTAGGGTTTCACCACAACCGTGACACAAATTTTAAAAGGTAGAGTTTTCAGTTTTGGGAAAACAAACTCCCATGGGTCCTAACATTGGGTATAAAACAACTGTTCAGATAAAATCTTGAGCCAGAAGGTATAGCTCCCATCTCACCTTTTTACCCTTGTATAGGAGGATACTGATGATGGATAGTCTCCTATAGGAGGAAGCAGAACCAATAGTACCTAACTCATTTTGAGTTTTGTATGAGGAACTCTACCAAACTGCTGGTATTATCTATTACTTTTCTCAGACTGCAACTTGGTCCTATGTTTCCATTTCTTGGGATCTGTGATTGCAATTGTTTTAAGACAATAAAGTTCTCTTCAAACAAAAATCCTGCTGACCCTTTGTTTGTTTGTTTACATGCCATGTACTTCCTGATGTGATATTAAAAACATTCAAACCAAATTGTATTAGTAATAATGAAAGTCTTCCTTTATCTTAAAATAAAAAGTAACTTCATTTTCCTAAAACGAACATCAGTCCCTTTGCTGTAACATCCAGCACACAAATATTCCTGAATTCTATTTTTGCTATGTGTTGGACGCTCTCAGGGAATAGCCATGTACAAAGCCATAAACAAACTCTCAGAACACCAAGGATAAGCTTTTTGTTATTCTTTCTTTCTGTGGGTTTGGCTATTGAATTGCAACGACCACTGTTTCTTTTTAATGCACTTTATGCTGCTTCCCATAACTGCTTATTTTTATCATCTCTTTTCATTGAGAGATGCTTCCGAAGTCACCCCTTCAACTTTCCTCTCCATTGTCTCTCCCACAGTGGAGCATGGTGATTTCTCAATACCTGGTCAGAGACTTGGGATGAAGAGCTATTACAACTTCAATTGGAAACTGGAAAAGTCAGAAGAAGTCATGCTCAGATAGTTAATGGCATTTTGTTCGAGATTAAACTGCATGAAATGGAACATTTGTGTCATTGGATATATGTGGCACACAGGAAAATTTGAAACTTGAGAAACAAAATAACTGCTTTGCATGGCTGCTGCAGACATTCAGATAGGTTTTTATTTCTCAACATCCTGATTAATCTTGCAGTGTCCGGGGCTTGGGATGCCCCAAAATATCACTGTCCAGTGAACTTCTATAAACTCGTATCTTCATTAAGAGTGATATAATCTATACATTGCAGATTCACTTACCCTTAGCCCATTTGATTGTTGTTTGGTGGGAGCTGTTCAGGGCCCCTGAAGCTCTGTGCTCGTTTAATGAGTAATTTCAAGCTTCTGTTTCTCTGTGCACAGAATATAATGCAGTTGACTATAGTCCACTTTCTTAACTGCCAGCTAATGTGGTTATGCTTTAGATTCAGAGACTATACAGTTCAGGTTATAAGCTCACTCTTCCTCATCTTTCTAAATCAGTCCAAAAAAAAAGTAAGGCACCCTTTCCATATCCTCTACTAAGTAGTACAGGGTGACACAGGATTCTCGCTTTCATGATCCCTCCTGAATCCTGTCTATATTCTAAATTAGCCCCTGGATGGCAGAGTCTGAATGTCCTAGGCTCTCCGATGTTTGGGTTTCACACCCCACTGAACAATGGCTTCCTTGAATACACCACCACCTCCTTCTCTCATTTTAATAATTGGTTATCAAGTATTCCTTGATATTCCTCCATCAGGAAATTTCTTTGGGTGACTATCTGGTCTTGTCCATACTTCTCTCCATAAACTGATCAAATCTAAAGAAAATCTAAGAATTTCTACCATTTACAAAAAGAAAGAAAGGAAGGGAGGAAGGGAGGAAGGGAGGAAGGAAGGAAGGAAGGAAGGAAGGAAGGAAGGAAGGAAGGAAGGAAGGAAGGATTGATACTTAATATGTGAATCTTAAAGTCAACTCCTGGCTTGCTGGACCACAGGTGTACACTGTTGAAGAAGACCATATGATAACTGAGACAAATCAGTGGGCTTCACATATTAGTACAGAGATAGGGAAGAGAAGCCATCCTCAGCCTTGTAGACTCACATCCTTCATCCCTTCAACATGGAAGTATGGGAAAAGCCTAGTGATCCTCTTTATCCATAAAGAGAACAAGGAAAGGAGAAACAAGAAGCAAATGCTATGAAAATAACCTTCATTAAATTTTTTATCCTCCGATTTTCTGTTTAAGCGATTATACTAAAACTTCTGAAGCCAAAAACAGCTATACTTAGCTTTGTTCAACCTTAAAATGAATTCTGAAGCCTGATATCACTTATATTTTGATAGGTGATAAATGGACCTGATTAGAAGTCCTAGGACACTCTCCAGAAAGGAAAGGTTTTGCAGTAGGACTCCATGATCCAGTTAATATAAGAAAAACAGAGGGAAGAAAAGTGCAAGTTCACATTGAAGGGCATATTTTGTTTCCCTGGTGGAAAACAAAGAGCTCCAGAAGAAATTCTGAGTATTTAAGGAGAAGGAAAATAATGTGTACAGGAGACATTGTAGATGAGCAGCACATTCTGGAAATTCTGATGGGACCAGTAAAGCTCTGTTGAATAAAACTGTGTAGACTATAAAATGTTTGGTATCCCCTGGCCAGCCACAGTGGCTCACACCTGTAATCCCAGCATTTTGGTAGGCTGAGGTGGGAGGATTACTTGAGGCCAGGAATTTCAGATCAGGTTGAGCAGCATAGCAAGATCCTGTCTCTACTGAAAATTTAAAAACAATTAGCCAGGTGTGGTGGCACATGACTGTTTCTTCTAGCTACTCAGGAGACTGAAGTGGGAGGATCACCTGACTCCAGGTGTTTGAGGCTGCAGTGAGCTATGGTCATACCACTGCACTCCAGCCTTGGTGACAGAGCAAGACTCAGCCTCTAAAAAAACATAATTAATTTTAAAAAGTTTTACATTCCCCTTCACCCATTTCTGGCCCAGGGACTGCCTCGAATCTTCCAGTCTGACTCCTGGCATGCCCTTTCTTTGGCCCTTGCTTCCATAATTGATTCATGTTAATTGCAAGAACAGGGTAAACATGCCCACTATATTTTTCTCACCGTGTGATTTTTATTATTTACACCAACATAGGTATTTAAGAGAGTGAAATGTCAGGATAAGTCCTTGCTCCATCCCACACTAGCTGTGATATTGGACAGCTACTTAGCCTCAAGGAAGAAATCCCTGTTTCCTTATCTATAAAATAGGATGATAGAAATACCTACCTTACTGGATTATTGTAAGGATTAAACGAGATAGCACTAATGCTTATAAGACTTTCTTGCACATCTTAAGCCTTCAATAAATGTAGCTACCATCATTATTTTTATTAAATGATTATCGTTTAATATGTAACACCTCCCAAAGGGAATTTAAAAGGATTTCAATTCTTGAACCCAAAAGTATTGGGTTTTAATGGTGAGGTTCCAAAACCTACATGGCTGATGGAAATTTACGACTTTTTTGTGGTCATCAAATTATAATCTGTCTGCCCATGTATGAGCGCACTAATGAATCTGCATCTGTGGTTAATTTATTTTTCAGTACCAACTCTCAAATAAAGACAGTTTCTAGTTTTCAACATGATTTGAGACTCCGGGGCTTGAAAGGCATAGCTTTGAGCAGCATTGGCCTATAAACAAATGCACTGAGGCATGTTACTAAAGGCTGGCTCTGCATCACAGGAAGGGGCATTAATTCATTCTCAGGCAAGGAAGTCCTTTTCCCATTATTAATGAATATTTTTAATCCTGAAAATATCGCTCAGACTTAGTCACACATCACTGCACCCATTTTGTTTAAAAATTAAAAAAATCATTTTGACTAAAGTTAATCCTTGCTTTATAATTTTCCTCTGAAACAAAGAAAGTATAGTGTTCTTAATGGAGGCAACTATCAAGCTTTGCAGTACATATCTTTAAAATGGTCACTGATAAATGTCCTAGTTTCAGCTTATATATCTATATTGATATCTACAGTACTTTTATTCATGCATTCATTCACTCATTTATTTAAAAACAATTCATTCATTCTCAGTACACACTTGGTCTAAACACTGCAAACCAGCAAAGAAAGTCCTGATGGAGTTACTTAAAAATTATTATAATTGAGAAAATAATATATAAATTAAAGCTATTTTTGATGCCAAAAGAGATTCCCCAGAACAATAAGGAAGAAGAAAATCATATTAGAATATGAAAAATTAAACATTTTTGTATTAAAAGATACAATAAATGGTAGCAAAATATAAATAAAGGAAAACATAAATTAGGAAAAATGCAGATGACAAACAGTGCTATATTTTAATAATACATGGAATTCCTGCAAAACTTATAAGAAAAACAATCTCTATTCAAACATCTGTCCTAATGTTGTTTTCAAAATATCTGCCTCCAGGTGATGGTTGTTTTGTTATTTTTAGCCATTGGTCAAAGTGTTTGCAATATCAGGATAAGCATGGGAGATGAAGTTGGGGGGAAAAAACATGGTCTAATTTAGATGCTCAAGAGCGTGCATATGCTGCTCTGTTTTCTTTTGGTTTGTTTGTTTAAACCTTACACTTGTATTTTCTTTTATTAAAAAAAATTTTATTTTAAAATTGTGGGGTACAATTCAGGGTTAGTTATACAAATATTCATTGTGCAGGTCCCCTTGTTGATGAGGTGTATCATCATGTACATATCTGCCCCCCCTTCCCCAGGCAGATATCGACTACTGCCAATCCCACCTCCCCACCCCCCCCACAGTTTCCCGCTACTGTTAATCCTTTTCTATAGTATTACGGTAGTTGTTCAAGGTCCACTTATGTGATACTCAGATCTTTGTTTCTGTGAAAAATCACTCAGTATTAAAAACTCTAATTCCATCCAGATTGTTGCAAATTTCATGATTTTGTTCTTCTTTATGGCTGCTTAATATTCCATTGTGTATATGTACCACATTTTTTTTAATCCAGTCCTCTTTTGATGGGCAACACGGTCGGTTCCATGTTCTTGCTATTGTGAGCAATGCTGCAATAAACATATATGTGAGGTATCTTTTTAATAGAGTGATTTGAGTTCTTCCGGGTATATTCCCAGTAGAAGGATTGCCAGGTCAAGTGAAAGGTCGATTTTTAGAACTTTTAGGAATCGCCACACTGATTTCCACAGAGGCTGTACTAGTTTACACTACCACCAAGAGTGTAGAAGTGTTCCCTTTCACCACATCCTCTCCAGCATCTGTTATTTTTTGAGTTATTGATGGTAGCCATTCTGACTGGAGTTAGGTAGTATCTCAGTGTAATTTTAATTTGCATGTTGATCTGTTTTCAAAATATATTTTTTAATAAAAATATTGCTTGTTTCATTAATCATCACCAACTAGGAAATGTTATCTATTGTAGCCACTCATGATTTCTTTCATATACTAAAGAGTTTTGTTCCACCCAGCAGCACAAATCAAGCTTCATGTGGAAAAAAAAAAATAGTTGCCTCCCTTCATGTTGTCAAATGCTCCTTTTCATGGGGAAATTTCCCTCTTTGCAAAAGTATACATTTTATTCCTTCCAGTAGCCTTAAATATGAATTAGAGACATGTTTGCTTCACTAAGCTCACTTTTAAATCATTAACCAATCCTTGTGTGCTAACTTCGGGCATCAGTCACTCACATCATACAACAAATTCATCCCATCACTGGCTTGACAAATACCAGAGAGGAAATTAGTGCATTGCTGGCATAGAAAAGGGGTATTAAAAGTGGAATATAGGAGAGGCAAAAGCAAATTGCACAAGTTGGTCTGAGCTATGGGACTTTCCCCCAAATCTAACTTCTCTTGCCCCATCACTAGGTACTAATAGCTCTCTGAGGAATGGTGACTTATGGCCAAGGAGAAACTAACTGTCAATGCCTTCTGGAGTCTGGAAAACATAAAAATTCTCCTTGTATTTGTGTAGTCATCATTTTCCAATTTCCTCTGATCCAAGTTATTTATGAGCTTTTTAGTGTGGCCAGCACAGGCTGAGTACAGCCCCTAGAAAAATGTGGTTATAGACCTTGATGCCTGCTGGTTAAAAATACATGGGACTCTTATAAATACACAGACACTGCCTCTGGTCACTCACAGGGCTATTATGGAGACGTGCCCCTACCTTACCTTGAGGATGTTGTTCTCAGATTACAGACTTTACTGTCCTTCCTCTGACCATGTGGAAAATAAAAGAAAAAGGCAGAAAGGAATGAAAAGTAAGAGACTGACCATTAGCCTCCCACAGTTCATGATGGGCTCAGGAAGAATAAAAGAGCAGGGGATGGGAGGTGGACAGGAGTGGAAGAGAGTAGAGAGTATGAAGCCGTGGTTAGCTCTGGCTATACAATCAATATAATTGTGAGCGCATCTGGGGAGAGGAAGGAAGTGAGTCAATCATAGTAAATGTGACAATGTGTGAAACACCTCCACTTCCCACGCTACTCTCTAAAATGTATTTGAAGTACATTTTTTTCCCCCACTTTACACTCATATTCTTCTTGAGGAGAATCAATTTTAAAGTTAAATAATAGAAAGCTCAAATGTTCTCTAGGATTTTGGAGTCTGAACTTTCAACATTTATAAGAAGTGGCGGCATTAGTTCTGGCCTTATGCATGTGAAAGTTGTGGTGCTTAGTCTTCTAAAATGCTGGTCTTTACCTGGCATTGCCAGGAGATACCAAACATAGTGCAACCCTGCAGGGTTATGATTCTTCAAGGCGTTGCCCAAGTAGAGTTGCTCTTAAAAAGTTCCATTTACAAGGGGATAAATCATATTTTGAAAAAGAGAAAACAATCAATGTTCTTAATTAAGTTCCTAATATATTCAGGATACTGTCTTAGACACAGGATGAACTACTATGAACATGAAGCAGACATAGGACTTACCTTTATGTGGCATATACTCTAGTGGGAGGAACATTTATGGTACTACAAAGAAATCACATCAGGATGAGCAGATGAGTACTGATGAGGGATGTTACTCTGTAGGGTAATCAGGAAAGTCTCTTCGGAGTGGGTGACATTGGAGCAGAGATATTAACAAAGTGGAGAGACAAACTTGTCGTTTGCAAGGGAGCCCTGCAAGCAGAACTCTTCTTTCCATTCAAGTTTAAAGACAAACATTAAGAGATGGAATATGTATCAGTTAGCATCCTGGCAGGAGGGATGTGACTCCCTCTAAAGGGCAGTTAAACCCAGTAAAAGAAAAGATTATTAACAGAGGTGTAGAATAGGCTAAAGATAACCAACAAAGTGTTGATCACCACAGGACTAAGCCCTACCAACTTAGCCATGGGGGATCTGAGGAGGGAGAGCAATTATAGGAAGAGAGAGAGAGAGAGAGAGAGAGAAAGAGAGAGAGAGAGAGAGAGAGAGAGTTAGAAAGATGAATAGAGAAAGAAAAAAATATATTATGGAATAGAAGTGGTGGCCTTCAGTATAGGAATGTAACTGTCTTAATCCACTTGTTCTTCTATAAGAATCAAAATATCAAATATTGGGTAATTAATAAACAAAACACATTTATTTCTCACAGTTCTGGACTCCAGGAAGTTCAAGATTAAGGCACCAGTGTTGGTGTCTGATAAAGGCTTTTTCCTCATTGATGGTATCATCTACACAGAAGGGGCAAACACAGTGCCCGTATATAACAAGAAGTATTATAGAAGTCCAAAAAGTGTGCCTAAGCTAATTCTCTTCTGTCCTTTTATAAGACACTTATCCAGTCCTTTTATAAGGAACTAATCACTTCTCTGAAGGCCCCACCTCTTAACACCACCACCATGAGGATTGTTTCAACAAATAAATTTGGGGGTGCATTCAAACCATAGCAGTCAGTAGAACTACTGCCAACAAGTAGTCTCATAGGAAGGGAGCAAGAGAAAAACTTCATCTTCTCCACCTGGCTAAGCGCTTATCTTATGCTGATGCCTCCTGTTGGTCAAATTCCCAAATGAAAACCAGTATGCAAGGGAGTACTGGACAGAGAGGAAAAAGTGAATGTTAGAAAAGAGATGAGAAAGCCAAATGGGAAATATCCAGCATGAACAATGAATAAAGCATGTAGCATTCAATATAAAACCTCTGGTACCTCTAATGCTGACATTAAAGGATGTGTAACTGAGGCATATTGATTCTGATGGAGAGTAGATAACCCTTGGATCACTGGGCAGAAAGAAAACAGTCATTGGGGGCACTAAGAGGACATATGGAAAAGAGTAGTAAGAGAAACTAAGAGAGCACACACGTCATTTTTTCTGCTCACAGTGTTTTCTAGAGTTGGCTATGGAAGCAAGGGGATAGAGACCATGACACAAGTTGTGTTATTTCCAGCTGCCTCTGAAGCCTTGGGTTTTATCTCTGATCTGCAGTGTGCTGTCATGTTCTGTGATTGTAATAATAGCAGCAGAGATAAGCACTTTTGAAATAGATCGCTGTGGAGATGAATAGACCGGATGGCTTCATAGCACCTCTCTCCCAGTTGCAACTTTCATGTTAACTACTTTTTCTAATGCAACATTTCCTTTATTTAAAATACACTGAGATATTAAAAATAAGAAAAATATTGTTCTCACTTGGACTTTGACTAAAATAATGGGTGCATTTAATTCATTTCCACTGGTTAGGACAATTAAATTTAAAAAGAAACTTAGTTATTCCAAGTTAAATGACTATTTCTAATTGAAGCATATAGGCACAGTTTTAGTTAGCCTCACAGCAATGACCTCAAACAGATCTCTAATTCTTTATCCTATTGATTTACATAAACATGCCATCTTCTAAGTAGTAAAATCACTGGACCTACTTAGAAAGCACATGCACTTTAGTGAATAACAAGCAAGTCATGTAAGGACTCATGAAGTCATGTAAGCAAGTCATGTAAAGGAAATCCCCAGACCTTCACTGTAACCCAATCCTAAACCCGTATGGAGTACTTAGTGTGTATCAGGAAAAGAAACTAAAGCTCAAGGAGTTTAATTCCCACTGATTCTTAAAAGTGGTAACCAGGAACAAAAACCTGCAGACTCTATGTCCTAGACTTGCATACTTGCCCTTGCACTGAATGACATTCAGATTTTGCAATTCACTTCCATTCTTGAATACATTAGTAGAGGACAGTCATCTGCCCACAGGGGTCAGCCAGGTGCTAGAACCCTGTCTCTCAAAGGACAAACAACATGAATGGCTTTGTCTGTGACAAACTTAAGAGAATGAGCTTCCCATTATAGTATGCACATCTAATTTAAAAAGCGAAACAAATGACACGTTGTTCACCAAAGCATATTTTTGTTTTGGATTTGTCCTCCTAGGAAATAGTTATTTTTCTACAATTGTACATGTTCCTACTGAAAGCTTTTTCTCCTTTTTCCTTTTCTTCTTCTTTAATTTTCTTGTTCATGTAAATGATTTCATGTTTCTCACCACTAAAATTGTTTGTGGATGTGAGCAACTTTTAAGGACAATTAGTTTTAAAGATGGCTGCCTATACTCTGATGGGTATAGAATTGACTATAAGTATTTATATGGGACTCCAAAATGTTCCTGATGTTTGCAGTAAATTTGAATACTTAGACAGGTAGAGCCCAGGAGAAAACTTTCTACCTTATGTTCCCCACTCCCTTCAGCGAAACATTTAGCAAACATTTCAATAGTGCTGTCAAGTGTCAAATAGTTAGATCCATGTGTTCCATAGGAAATAGTAGCAACTTCTGGAAGAAAACCAAGCCAAACTTTGCATCCATGCTAAGATATAAAACCTTATCATTTCGCATTTCTGTGCTTTGCTTGTCTGTGCTGGGATACTTTGTCTGATAAATATGGCTAAAGTGTGTTACAACTAAACTTAAGTTTTTGATATAATCAAAAGTCCCCATGACTATAACTACAGTCTATCCCTCCTAAAAAATGTGGTCATTTTATGTCTAATGGAGTGATCCACTGAAATATGGAAGGAATCATGTGCTCCATAGACATTTCTTATCACAATAATAAATTGAATAAGTGAGCAACTTAGACCAATAGATCATGTCTTAGGATCTATTCTTCAAGCATACCCACAAACTCTCATACACAACTATTCCTCAAAACCCCTGGACATTTTTAATCCTTAATTTATACTAATTCAAACTGCAAGTAGGAAATTCAAAAACTGACAATGTATGAAATTCTATCCTTGAACATTTTAAGCAGTTTTTCAAAGCAAAAGTTTTGGATGTCTCATATCAACATTCACATTTTTATATTTTGATGGATCTGAAATATTCATTGAGTATTGCACATAGTCTGCTATGATGATAGGAACAAGAGTTATCTTTTAGTTTTATCTTCAAAATGTTAATAAATTAGTTGGGAAAAGAGGATTTGAGCATATTAAAATGACTAAATTTGTGGGATTAGTTGTTAAACTTACAGTGTACAAAATAAGTGCTATTGTTGTTCCAAGATACCAGGGGTCTTGTGGACTAAGATTTTTCTCATTTAATTAGGAAGCATGTGCTGAATTCTCATGCACAAGTAGTGTGCTAAGTGCTTGGAGGTAGTAGTACAAAGAAAGAGGGAGTACTTGCCTTTAGGAATGAAGGAGGGTCTATACTGGTCTTCAAATATGGGTATCACTTGGTTAAGTGGAAAGAGGATGTGTAGTACATTCCAGAATCAAGGAAACAGGTCACACATGTAGGAATAAATGAATGAGATGGACTTCGAGAATAACTTGGCTGGAAAATTCATTATTGAAATGGTCAAGAGGTACATTTCTAAAATCACAGGCATATTGCAGAAAATATCCTTAGATACAATACATCTCACACTGAAAGCCATTGTTCATTTTATCAGAATTTGTTGAAAGTCCACATCTTACTTTGCTTTTAAAATAGGGATCTGAAGCAAAATATGATGATACTATTGATAGTGATTATTGATATTAAAACATATAGTATCTTTTTTCAGTACATTATCTCATCTATGCATCTAAATAAACATGGAGAAGTTGGATAGCACTACTATCATCTCTGAATTAGAAAAAAAAAAAAGATATGCCTTTGGTTGCACAGACTTGAAACCAGGCACAAATAGCCACATTCCTAGCCTAAGACTATTTGGAGTGGAAAACAAAAATCACATGAGCCGAAAAGCATGTCAAAGCACATGTTTTTTTATGACTATTCATGATTTTTTTTTAATTTCAAAGTTCAAACCAAAAGCCACCCTTTTATGTATTTTTCATTTTCTCCACTGCACATGTAATTGCTGTACTATGAACAATCAGAGTATCACTCTCATCAAAGAAGCAACCTTATTCCAACCCAGAAGCAGGCACAAGCACACTATTCATTCTAAAAACTTCTGCCTTAATCCCATAATCTCCTTTCATCAGTTGCTTGGTATGTCTGAGTATTGGGAGAGTTGGTTATCAACCAAAAAATTTCTTGATTCTTATCCTAGTTTGATCTGGCCTAGAACCTAATCAAATGCTTTTCAAAACAATTCAACTAAGATATGATACCAGATCACTTTTCCCATATAGCTGAAGTTTGAGGAAATTTGCCTTTGTCTTATACGAATTTCCATCTTGGAAAACTGTCAGTCCTTCCAAATAGTATCAAGGAACTGAAACTTTCCAAATGATAGCATCTGGACAATGAGACTCACCAGTTGCCTATTGACCACCTCCTCTTTCTAACTCCCCTCTAATTCCTGTTTTTCCTTACGTGGTTATCATGGGTGCCAGACCCCCTCATCCATCTTCCTGCTGCCTGCTGCTTCCTTACCCCTCCCTAGTACCTGTTTTATCTAAATCCCTAGCTTTAGTCAGGAAGGGAAAGGGGGACAGTTTTGACAACTAGGCTGATGTCATCTGCAATAAAGCCTTTCTTCCCGGCAATACTTGCTGTCTCAGTGATTGGCTTTCTATGTGATGAACAACCAGACCTAGACCAAACCCTTGACAATTGGCAACAAATTCTGGTTTCCTGACCAGAAATGCATTGCTTGCAGCTTGGTGGCCACAGGCCAGGAGAGCTTCAGAAGCTCTCTAGCCGCTGCCCGGACATATTTGGCTGGAAGATGGTTTCAGCCTTTCTCTCTTCAGCTCTGCTGTTGCCAGCCCTAACCATCTTACTAATTGCCTAGAAAGAAAAGCCTTTGAAATATGACATCTGACCCAGATGGGTTCATGTCTTTTGTAAGTACCGATCCATGGGCTGATGCTCCTTTCAATTTGGGGAATTCTGAAGGAGTTTCTATTTGTTGCAGGTTGGAAAACCTAACCAATTGACACAAGAGTGGAAAGCATTCTAACAGTTTCAGTTTTGACACTTTGGGACTTGTTAATTACTACTATAGTTAAATTGTATTTTGATAACTGTTTGTGTGTGTGTGCGTGTGTGTCAATTTAATCATGGGAAATCAGAATTTGACCCAAGAATGCAGCCTACTTGTTTGCCTTCTTAAAAACTGGTCTGAACATAGTTATGAGCCAAAAGATACATGAGGAAGTCTAGACAACTACAGCTTCCGCAAACCAGCCCTCCATCTCAGAACTCCCTGCTGAGTGCCCTGAGCCTCTTCTATGGCTCTAATCCCCAAGACTCCTAAATTTCTGAAAAATCCTTTCCTGACTCTTACTAGTCCTCCCCTTATGGACCTAAAACTCTCAACCTAGTTCTGTTTGGTTCTCCCCTCCTTTATCCTTTGCTTTCTCCTTTTGCCCTCTTGTGTCCAAAAGGGGACAAAATTTGGCCAGTCTGCTACCTTCCCTGCAGGGCAATTTTATCCGAGACAGATCCCTTTGGGAAGTTTAACTGAAGGACAGCCGGCTGTTACAATGTGAGTATACACGCCACTCACCACAGCTGACTTATATAATTGAAAGCAGAACAGTTCCGTTTATAGAGATGACTTGGCTAGGTATAATTGATCTTTTTGCATCTATTTTTACTACTCATCGCCTCACATGGGCTGAAGTTCAGACCCTCCTTTGCATTTCATTGACATCTGAAGAGTGTTGTATAGTGCTAGAAAAGCCTCAGGAGGAGGAAGCTGAAGGGTTATGCACAGAAGATCCCGCCACGCAGGTGAGGAGTGGTGCCAATCTGGCAGTGCTCCTCCATGACCCCAAATGGAGTCCAAACAACGAGGATGAAGGAAAGATCAAATATTGTGGAGATTGTATTCCAGTGGCGCTCAGGAAGGGAGTCTTCAAAACCAAAAGCTTAAAGAAAGGGCAGGGAATTAGATAAGAACTGAAAAAGAACTCATCATCATTTTTAGAACAAAGTTGGAGGCTTATTGGAAATATACAGATATGGATCCAGATAATCTTGAGAATTCCAGGTTAGTTTATATGACCTCTGTAGGGCAGAGTATGCCTCACATTCAGTGTAAACTGCAAAAATTAGAGGACACGCTAACTTTGCCAATTTATCACTTGGTTGATGTGACATACAAGGTCCTTCTGAGTTAAGAACCGACTAAGCAATAACACAAGAAGAAAAAAAACTTCAGGAGATGAATGGTCCAGAGGGATTCCTCAGAAGAGGCAAAAGCCACAGGGAAGAAAATCCTCTGAAAGGCCCTCCTTAGGAAAAAAAAAAGTGCCTATTGCAGGGAAGAGGGACTCTGGATAAAAGATTGCCCCAAGCTGAAGAGGAGGAGTTGGGGAAGATCCAGTTTTGCAAATGATTGGATTCAATGAAGATGACCTGAGATAATGGAACTGAAAGTCTCCTACCAGGAGCCTACGTTAGCCATTAAAGTGGGTGATAAATTGATTTTCTGATCAACACTGGAGAAATCTGCTCAGTTTAAAATCTGAAAATGACTGAACTTGGAAGAAAATCTATACTTGTCATTGGAGTGCCAGAAGAACCCTCCCACAAATATTTTTTTATGTACTATAGGAAGATTATCTTTGACCCACAATGTTCTTTATACATCAGAATGTCCCCTCCCGTAATTATGTGAGAAGCTTCTAAGATATATTTAAGTCCCTTCAGAACATGAAGGCTCTTTGCATGTGACCTTAATTGCACTTTTGAGTGTTCCTCAGGCCTTACTCTGAAATCCTTGAGAAGGTAAATTCTGAGATATATGCCACCAGATGTTCTGGATGAGTCCATGTGGTACCAATCAAATCCATCAAAGTTCCCATTATGGATGGGAGTCTTTGCTACACTAGATACAGCCTTATAATGCTGGGTCTAATTTGCAATGAAAAATATAAACTGTGGTCCAAAGTTATCTTCTCTGCTTGAAAAATAATCCCCAACCCTCAGAAGAACCTTTACAGGCTTAATTAAGACTTACCTCACCTGGACTAAGATAGCTTGGAAATTAGAGAAAGCTTGGAAATTTATAACTGGAGTTATACATTCTCTTAAAAAAGGAAATAATTTTTCAGTATGGACTCCCACAAACTCTTCAAAGTGACAGAGGAGCAGCTTTTCCAGCCCAAGTAGCCTGGGAAATATTATGACTACTAAGAACTGATTGGAAACTTCATTCATCTTGGAGACACCAATCTTCTGGAAAGACTGAAAGAATGACTAGGACATTGAAGAAGTCTCTAAAATTTGCCAAGACCTTTACATGGGAAAAGGTCTTGTCCCTTGTCCTGTAGAGGATACAGGTGTCCCTCAGATACTGACTGGCTCTTAGTACCTTTGAAATGTTGTATGAGTGATCATTTCTTCAACCCCAGAACTCCCTGTCACTTTGGAATTTTTCCTCCCAGAAACAGAAGCTAGATTATATATAAATCAGTTAGGAAATATATTAACCAGTCTCTCTAAGCTTCCTTCCAACAGACTTCAGTTTCCTACAGACACACCTCTTCATTCTTCAAAACCAAGGGACCAAGTCCTGTTGAAGACCTGGAAATCTCTCCAGTCTGAAGACCAGCTACAACCACAATGGGTCAGCCTTTTTGAAGTGCTGTTGACCACATCATACCCAAGTAAAATCAGTCCCTCTGTGGTGCCTCCAGAGGAAACAATTATGGTCTTGGGAACTCTTAGGCAATCTGTGATAGTCTAGATAAGAAATCATAAAAAGAATATCCACTTTTCAGATGGTTACTTCTCTCCAGTTTCTCTGGCATCTATATGGAAGGATAACTCATTAATTTGTTTTCCCTAAGCTCTTATTTCATTGGCCAGTGTATTCCACTGTTGGGTATGTCACCCCAAACCCCAGTCTATTCTAGGCCATAGAGACCCCTTAATCAAACTAGTTCAAAGTTTTTTTTTTTCATATCACCATCTGCACATTTGGAGATACTCCTAAAAGAGTAGCATACATAATACACCTTACGTGGACCTTTTTAGAAACCATGAAGTCTCCCTGATTCTATTCTTTTTTATCCCACACAGCATATCATTTTCCTTTCCTAAAAGAAGGCAAATTCCTCTTTTGCTTTGATGTCAACACTGTATTTGATGAAGAAGTAATTACAAAAAGACTGTGGTATAAGCTTAGGATTATTCTCTTGGTTTCCACAGAGGATCTGCTCCATATTTTCTGGTATTTTTAAAATTCTAGTTCAATGTATGTGGCTTCCAAAAGGCTGGCAGCAAACCTGGTAGTCATGAGTGTTTCCACTACAGGTGTGATGTTTTCCTTCCTAATCGGTATTTCATGATGCCTCTCTTCAACATGAAACAGCCAGAAAGGCTAATGACAAGACTCTCAATGATTGAGGAATTGATAAATAGAAAGTGAGAAACTGAAACCAACCCAATTTTTCCAAAGAACTAACTGAAGCTTGAGAAATGTACATTTGTTTACAAAGTAGTATTATCTGACTTTGCAGATCACCACATCCAGACAATGAAATGTACCTACTGCCTATTGACTTTCTCCTCTTCCTTACGCCTCTCCTCTTCCTCTTTCTCCACACGTGGTTACAAGGAGATGTCAGACCCTACAGCTGACCACCTGCTACCTGTTGCTTCCTTACCACTCTCTACTTCCCGTTTTATATAAACCCCTGAATTCAGTTAAGGAGGGAAAAAGGGACAATTAGATTGATGTCACCTGCAATAAAGCCTGTCTTCCCAAGTAATACTATCTCAGTGACCAGCTTCCTGAGAGCTGAGCAACTGGACCTAGGCCTAATCTCTGGCATTGAAAAACAATAGCAAAAGGTGAGGACTGGAGGGGGAATTTGTTTAATGTCAATAACTATCCCTGTGCAAACTCTGTTACTGGGTTGAAATAGGGATTTATGAAAATAGGTGTGTAAAACTATATTATAATCATCGGTGAAGAAACCATGATAGTATGATCTGGGAATCTTACTCCCAGTTGTCTTCAAGGAAATTGAAGGATTTTCTTTTTCAAAAATATAATAAAATCAAAAGTGGCATTACCACTCCTAAAGGGAAACAAAAGTAATTAAATCTGTAAAGAGTCAAATTCTCCATGTAATATATATATTTTTCTTTTTGTATCTTTCCTTTCCTATTTTATTGAAAAGGTCAATATCCAAATCATGCTAACAGGTGAATACATTTTCATCAAATATGATGTATTCGGAGGAAATGCAAAGTTTGCACCTTGGGTAAGTTAAAATCAACCATTGATTTTTCAAATGTGGAGCCTGAACTAAAATTGTAATACCTTCTCTACCTTCATTAGTAGTAATCTCAAAGATGTGGAGTCTAATTTCACCATCTCTCATAACTCTTCAATGGCATTTGGCACAATTATAAGCCCAAGTTTATGAAACACAAAAAGATACCTAGAGACCAGCTTCCTCCTCTTCTGCAGGAGGAATTGAAATTTTCTCTAGGAGAGATAGTGTGGACTTGATCATGATCAAAAGAAAAAGAAAAGGAGAGAGAAGCTGAATGGAGGGAGGGAGGGAGAAAGAGAAGGCAGGGAAAGACAGAGAGATAGAAAGGGAGAGAGAAAGAAAAAAGAGCTAAATTGGGATAGAGGTACAGTCCAAAGAGGAATAAATCTCCATGGATTTCTGTTGCCACAGGCAACTCACTAATAGGCATCCTGAGCAAGACTTGGTTTTCCGAGTCCACTATCAATTCTTCCCCAAGCTACCAAAAAGTTTCCCATGAGACAAAGAGGGGTACCCTTCTACAATGAAG
Source organism: Carlito syrichta (assembly GCF_000164805.1). NCBI lineage: Eukaryota > Metazoa > Chordata > Mammalia > Primates > Tarsiidae > Carlito > Carlito syrichta. The sequence continues at coordinate 2,097,564 of NW_007248390.1, forward strand.
TCACATATCTAAATATATTATACTACTACTTTTATTAATAACATTAAAAATGAAGTTGCAACTTGAGAAAAACAATGAGTGATTTGGTTGGAAACTGAGTCATGCTTTTTCAGTAGCTATGCCTTCGCAAGTTCATATTCATGTTTCATATTCAAAAGGTTTAAAATCTGAATATTATAGAAAATATTACAATATCAGAAAAAGACTGAGACCATTGCCTGCTATTTTCACTGAAGACCAAAATGGAAAACAGAATTCTGAATTATATACTTTCTCAAATAATCTAATGGAATCAATACATGGATTGACATGTTCATTCATTTCTTCTCAAAGGAAATATGTGTGTGTGAGTGTATGTGTGTGATTAATGTGGTTGATCCACTGACAGTCAGAAAATTATATCAAAGAGCATCAGAAGAAAGTTGCCAGGCATGGTGACTCATGCCCACAATCCCAGTATTTTGGGAGATCAAGGCTGGAGGATTCCTTGAGGTCAGGAGTTCGAGAGTCAGACTAAAGAGATTAATGTACACTGAAGTACTGTAAGACTAGACCTACCAAAGGTGATAGGAATCATGGCTGACATGTATTCAGTGTGCTAAGTACTATTCTAAGGTCTTTCCATGAATTAATTCATTTAGCCTTTCCAAAAAACCTATTGGGGTAGAGGTGGGGAGGCCCAACTGTTATTCCCATTCTATACATGAGTAAATGAGATTTAAAAAAGAGTTTGGTTCACTTGACAAATGTGACGTCTAATAAATGGATGAGACCTAGATATAATGTAGAGAGTCTAACTACCTAAGCATCTTGGATCCACGCTTATCTTCCTACTAACTACGAAACAGAGTTTACATTGGGGCCCATCAAAGATGGAATGTAGAACTCCACATCCTGAGAAATTACCCAGGTGACTCTTGCAGACACAACAAAATGATGTGAATATTAATGTCTATTTTGCCTGGGTTCCTCTACCACAGTAGTCCAGTAGAATGTGAAGGTAGTTCTTATGTTTGTCTTTGTTTTACCATCACATAGCACAGGTAGGCCTTTGGTTAATATTTATAGTTTATGGAATAGGTAAATCAGTAATAACACTGATTGAATCAATTATTTAGACAGCTGGACTTTGTCTGAAGCTAATCTCTGAGATGGTAACAGGACCAGGGTTTGAAAACAACTTAATAATCCATATAAGCCGGGCTTGGTGGCTCAGCCTGTAATCCCGCGATTTGGGAGGCTGAGGTGAGTGAATTGCCTGAGCCCACGGGTTCAAGACCTGCCTGGGCAGGGAGACCTCATCTCTACAATAAATCAAAAAATCAGCCGGGCGTGGTAGCGCATGCCTGTAATTCCGGCTACTCGGAAGGCTGAGGCGGAAGGATTGCCGGAGCCCAGCAGTTAGAGGCTGCAGTGACCGGGAGCGGCCACTGCACTCCAGTCTGGGTGACAGAGTGAGACTCCAACTCAAAAAAATAAAAAATAAAAAAATAAAACTCATATAATTTGCACTTCTACATTGTTGTTGAGAATGTAAGCTAGTTTAAACTTTGTGGAAAGTAAAGTGGTGATTTCTCAAATAACTGAAAATTGAACTTCCATATGATCAACAAATTCCTTTTCTGGGAATATACCCAGAAGAACATAAATCACTCTACCAAAAAGGCGTCTGCAACACTGTCCACAATAGCAAAAACATGGAACTGACATAGCTACCCATCGAAAATGAACCGGGTAAAGAAAATGTGACTCATGTGTGGAGGAATATTACACAGCTGTATAAAAGAACAAAGTCATGACCTTCACAGCCACATGGATGCGACTGGATAGCATCATACTAGGTGAACTATTACAGAAACAAAGAACTAAATACCACATGTTCTCACTCATAAGTAGATTCTCATCACTGGTCACACAAGCACAAGGGTGGGATTGGCAGACAATGGACACTACTAGAAGAAGGAGGGAGGAAGGGGGCATGTGGCAAAATACTGGGTGCACGAATCACTATCAGGTGGAGAGAGGGCCAGCTATAAATCAAAACTTAGACCATTGCTTTGTTAAGCACTGACCAGGTCATGTGTTCTTTGAGCTATGGTCATTGTGTTTCCTAGTTTTGCCCGCCTCCTCTACCTTGGGGAGGTGAATCTCCTCTTCCTCTCTCTCTAATTTACTTTTCTAAATAAACTATATTTTCCAGTCTAAAAAAAAAAAAAAAAAAGAAAACTACACTTTATCTGCATACAACTTACTTATGTAGTAAACCTCCATTTGTATCCCACAACTCAAATAAAATAAAATTATTTTTAAAAATTCTGTGAAATACTGCTGAGGGAGGTAACTTTCCACATTTTGTTCTCTTTTTCACTTTTCCTAATTTTATTCAAAGTGTTGTATAATGATCTTATTGTCACCATATCACTTAGCCCAAGAAAGCTAAAGAACCCTCATCATTGTTTTGTTTTTTTTTCTTTAGAATGTAGTATGCTTATTGACTTGTAGACTAGATAGATTTCCATAGGTAATCTTTTGCAAGACTGGCATTTGCATGCCATCCACATAGGGATCCATTTAAAATCGTCACAAATCGATTTTCTAAAGCTTACTTTTTTTTCGTCTTTGGAATTATGTCGTAGGAAAACAGAAAACACATTCTCTCCTGTTGTATGAAACATGCAGGAGACGACTTTGTGTTCCAATGCTCTTTTGCATTCGCACAGATGCTGAAGAGCAAATTCTCAGCTGGTCGGTCTCATTGAGAAGGTGTGCTTCACTAATAACTGTGTGGGGGGGAGCATTGCCAACTCAAAATATAACAAGTTAAACTGCATGTTGTATTAGCATTATTCTTAATGCTAATGTAATGTCTATCCACGAAGGCAGCATTGTTAGATTGTTAGTACTGTAGATTGTAATGACAAAAGGAATTAGATGGGTTTTCTATGTTAAATCAATCATTAAGCAGTGCTATAATTATTTGCTGTTGGGAACGCTCTTTTTTCTATTGTAAAATTGACACAGTCTATGAAAGTAATTGCTGTGTTTTCATCCTAGGGCCCTTTAAGATTAGAGTCTGGGAGGAAGATGTGGCACTTCTAATCCTTCTGACATTTCAGAGGGACTATCCTGGCAGGAATAATATCACATCACCGTGTAATTAATCAGTGCATTTTCCTGTGGTCTGTGAAACCCGTGTTTCCTCCTACATCTGAGAGACAGAGAGGTGGCATGCTCGAACCTTCTGTAGCTTTAATTACAATGTGATGTTGGGTCCAATTATATTCTTCGCCAATTTGACCTTTTCAGGTTGCATATTCAGACCATTTCACTGATTCAGGGTTGAAGATTTTAGGCATCAATGTATGAGGGTTTGAAATCATTGGATACCTGTTTTCCTCATTTTCCTGTGAATAAGAAAGTCTTAAAGAGTATAAGCTGGTAATGATGACATTAAATTTAAAAAGAAAAACCTTTATTAGTGGAAATGGCATTCCTTCATCTTACAGATGATAAGGGCAGCACAGCAGGAACCTTTGTTAAAGTGCAATTGCTTCCTTTTTCCTCTCTTTCCCTATTTACTACTCAATGTCTCCTCTCTGGAGTGCCTGTGTGTGTTTACGCACACGCAGACCTATGTCTCTCTGTGTCTGTCTCTTACTCTGAAATAAATGTGAAAAACCAATGTACCTTCTGTGTTGGAATGAGATAATATAATCTGTATGAGTAATTTACCTTATTTTTCAGAAATATCAGGTTTAATTAAGTATCTGAGACAGGTGCACAGTACTATGTGTGGTTTCTCTCTTGCATGGAATTATCATTGATATCAATATCAACAAAAAATAAGAGAGGGACTTTTATTTACAGGCTAATAGGGGAGATGCTGAGGGAGATACATGACAGGAAGATGCAACCTCTGCTCTCCTAGTCCTCCAAGAAAAACACAAAAGAATGAGTAATTAGGGGAGAGAAGAAAATATAATGGTGTCATAGGAGCTGTACAAATATGAACTCGGAGTAGAATAAAACAGCATGTGCACAGGGAATTCAAAGATGGCTTCTTGGAAGGCATGAGATCTTTATTTAAGCCTTATGTTGTGGAAAATGAAGAACAAATAGACGTTTTTATGTAATTACATGTGATGTTAGAAGTGATAATTCAGTGAAATTAAAGTTGTTGAGCTTGTGTAGAAGGGGAAATAAAGGGAGACTGCCAGGAGGTTGTCTACTACAAAAGGCTCTCTTCTAGTTATGTAGGGCTCTGTGGTGTCTTTTGCATCATGACACTAGCTGAATCTGAAATACTAACTAAACTTACTACTGATTGAGAGCTGAGGGTGAGCACTCCAAGCAGGTACAGAAAGCAATCTGAGTGCTGCTTGTTAGAAAATGCCACAAAATATTAAAATGCACATAGTGGGTGAATCGTATATACAAACATTGTATGTGTAGGTATACATATCTGACATTGTAAGAACTTTTACGTATTTTATTTCACTTTATTTTCACAACTCTGTGAAGTGATTAATATTAAACCCATTTTATACATGTAGATACTGGGATCTACTTCTTTAAGTCAAATAAACAAAAGAAAACAAAACAGAATGACAGAAATAGTACTCAAATCCCGGGCCTCTGATTCCATATATCATATTCTTTCCACTCATAATTTTCAGTCTACAATCAGGAAAAATAAATTTATTAAGTCTCTACATGCAAATGTGAAACTTTTAACCGTTAGTTATTTTTCAAATCTGTGCTAATGAGAGATTGGGAAGCAAAAGTATAGGCTTAATTGCAGTTCACAGGGTGAAAATGCACCGTGGCTTGCAAAGGGTTCCTGTCTGTGGCAGGTGCTACTTAACGATTCATCATCTATTAAGGCAAGGCCGTGGAAAAATACAATAAGGCTGTGATTTTCAAGAATCATAATTCAATTTTTCAAGGAAACAGAATAGATAGCATGGACTATATGAGAAATTCAGAAAATATTTATGACTCTTTATTTGGTTGACTTTTATTTATTTGGTTGTTTTTCACTTTGCTGTTCCCTCCCTTAACCTTCTCACAGTCAGGGATTTTCAGGGCATGTATATTCATATGCTCACCAAAGGAGGCCCGACTTGCCATCCCAAGGGCAGGGTTTTGTTCTAGCAGGTCTTTGAAGTCCCCTGCACTGGGTGCTTCACTGTCTGTCCTTAGTTCTCTTTTCTTTCAGGCCCCTGATGTCTGTCCTCAGCTCTACTCTCCACCTCATACCTAAGTCTGCCAGTCTTCCCACCTCAGTCTCAGACCTACCCTGGGTTAGAGTCGGGATCCTCAGGATCCCTCATTGGGTGATCAACATAGAGTCATCATCACCACAAGGTCCATCCAGCAATTAGTGGACAAAGATTTCACCCACCCACTCTTATAGTATTCCTTCAATTTCCAGTTAAACTGGATCTTGCAGTGTCCTTGATCTGCAAATGGAGCTCCTGACCCTAAGCACCCAGGCCTGATGTCCTCTGTGGTCTTTATGCTTGGAGTGGCCTTCTGCATCAGTCTATGTCTAGGGATCATTTCCAGTAAAGGGTTTCGTTCTTTGTCTTTACTAAACCTTTTTCTTGGGGCCTGTAAAATGTCTCATAAAACTCATCGACCATCAGTACAGTAGACACAACACTATATACCATTTAAATGCCTGTCAAAGAGTTGGAGAAAATATATATGTTGACCTTGAGACTCCTTTTAGTTTTACCAAGAGGATCACCAAGTGAAAAAAGCTAACCTCGATACCATTTACATGATTTCAAATTTCATGCAATAAAACACCAGTTCATAAATTTGCAAAAACAGTGCCTATTTAATGCAATGGAATTGTTTCCTCTTGTGGGGGTAGGAAGGGGACTGAGATTAAGTAATGGTTGTACGAATATCAATTAAGAGGCACCTCTTGAGGTCTTATGCCTTTATCTTAGTAGACTGTATTAATGGAGGCTCTGATATCTAAAACAGCAAAATGGAAAAAAAATAAAATAAAAAAAGATGGTGGTGGTTTATTACAGCATTTTCTTCTAAAATTTCAATTTACCTTTCAATTCTAATTCACCATTTGAATCAGGTAAATTCACTCTGCAAATATAATCAAGGGATGTTCATATTGTATTAATAGATTGCTTTAGTTTTATACTTCTCACAACTTAATTATTTAAAGCCCAATTCCCTTATTCAACATTAGCATATTAAGGCAAAATCTAATTTGCCAGTAAGCAGCTTGAGGCCACAGAACCACAAGAAAGAGTAGATGGAGGCAGGTGAATGTGTTGAATCTTTTATCTCATCAATGCATCCTGTTGGGGATGGATATATATTCTTCACTTGCATCTTTTAGCACTTCAGTTGGGTAAAACATAGTGGATATTTTAGCAGGTATGTTTGCATTTTAAGCATATGCCCTCCTGAATAGGAGGTAATATCTGCTATTGGGCCAAAACAAAAAACAAAAAAGGCAAGAAAGAATAAAAAAGATAGGAAACCAGATCAGTAAAGCTAGTGAGATTTTTATCCTATAAAAGGTGATTGGTCATACCTCATCAACAAGAGTACCTGCATGATCAATATTTGTTTACTTAATCCTGAATTGTGTCCCACATCTTTATAATAAATAAATACATTTTTAAAAAAGGTGATTAGTAAATGCTTAATTATTTATCCTTCTAGGTCATTTCTTCTCTAGCAACATTGAATGTATCCAATCCACTCATCACAACCTCCCTGTCCATAATTAGAAAAGATTAACAGCATCTATTATGGGCCAGCCATTTGTCAGGCATTATAGTTGGTAAAAATGAAAAGATAATTGTCATCTGGAGAGATAATTGTCTCCTCTCAATGTTCTTGGGGTTTAAATAAGCACTATCCCACACATTAAACAGTTATACAATAATGCATCAGTGTAGAGTTGAGAACTGGCTTGTAGTCTTACACAAAACTCTGGAATTGCTGGAGGACTTCGACGTAGAAGCAATGAGGAAAGTAACTTTGAAAAACAGTTTTTTTCTCAATTGTTAAATGACTGGAGAAGATGAATAAGACCATGGCTAGGTAGGAAGAATGAAATAAATTTTGCATCTGGATTTGAAAGGAGGGATGTAGAAGTGAGATTGGCTTGAAACTCTCTCACATATTATTATTAAGTCATATGGGCTTGACCATTATAAAAATAACACCCACATACAATGACTGTCTCCTCATAAAACGAGATCTGAGCTCTAGTTTGAAGCTTCAGTGATGGGTAATTTGGTGGATGCTGTCTTTGGCAACTTGCAAAGAACTGTCTGAGGATATAACATTTCAATTCCTTAATGATAATATTTGTCTTTAAGGAGAAGAAATGAGTCATGGTCACATTTCATAACTTTATGGCTTAGATGGATTGAATCATCCACTATGCCTAGTTTCTAGTCTCCCCTAACTCAGTTGAATTGAAAAAACACCAGATTTTGAGTGACTCAATAAAAGATCATTAATAGAAGGATGGAAGAGGGATTTGAAAGCAGTTTTTACATTCCTATTGCAAGAAAGTTTACAATTAGCAAATACTGTGTCTAGATAAACCTATTACATAGTCAAGCATGTGGCCATGATAGTTCATTGAAGTCAAAAACATATCTCTATCCAAACTCATAGGCTTCAAAAGCACGTGCTTGTATGTAATCTTCACTGTAGAATACCAAAATAGTAATGACTTTCAAGAAAGACAGCATTGCTTTAAATCTCTCCTCTCCTCTTTGTCATTTATTATCTGTATAGCCTTGAACATGTCCATTCAAATCTGTGAGTTTCATTGTGCGTATCTGATGCAGGTTTGCCATGTTTATTAAATGCAGTAGTATACTTGTTTAAAACAGTGTCTTGAATAGAGTAACCTTTCAACAGATATTGGTTACCATTATTATTACTATTACTATTATTATTATTTCAGACATCGTTACCAAAATGCTTTTCTTCTTTGCAGACAAAACTCAATTTCTCAGGAATGTTCAGCTTTCTCCAGTGTGACTTGGATCATTTCCTGAGACTAAACAACTTGCTGTAGTCCCAGTGCCTTTGCCAGAGACTAATCTACAATTTTCCAATGGAGCATTTCTGGCTAATGAAGAGATTACGGATGGTTTACTGAGAGCATCATTGAAAGTTTCCATTACTCTGAAAAAAATGGCATAAAAAAGGGAGAACTATTCTTCTTCTGGATGTTGTGTTCCTACATGCGGCCCCTGAAAATAAGATACCCATGTGTAATGATAAAGGACACTATACAAAGACAAGGACCACATGTAGAGTAAAACAGAACTAAAAGACAGAAGCAATCTAGATTCAAACGTCATCATGGAACCACCTAAATAATGGAATGAAAAACCTAAGCACTTAAGTATTATTGAGATACTTCATTTTCTTTATTGATTAAGTTAATTTAAGTAATATTTTATGCTTTGTGAATCCTAAATCATCTTACATAACTCTGTATTAAATAAATACTATATTTTAATCCAGTCCTGACTCCTTCCAAAACACAAACTCACATATAGGCATGCCTAAATACATACACATACATATGCACAAAAAAGCAGGGTTGACATACATGAAGGCATGCCAGCTTCATATCTGGACCTGTTAAATAGTATCCTACTGAAGAAAAACACATTTTTATTGGATTTGACTGAAATTTATTAAGAGCCTGCTATGGAAATGGTCACAAGTTGTACAAAGATAAAAAAGACAATCTTTTATCTCAAACACAGAACATAAGTACATTCAAGTATCATTCAAGACTGGGTGAAGGTTGTATCATAGGAGACGCATACGATTGTAAAGGGAGAGATTACAAGAAGTTGCTCATGATCTCTGACCATGGAAGCATCCATTTGCATCACATATAATATGCATCTATGTCCCATTTACTTGGCATTATAATGACTACCTCTAGTCTAATAAAAAATGTTGCTCCTTCTTGGAAATGGTCACCGACATCTAATTCTTATTTCCTCTCTGTTGCTCACCTTTCTCGCAACCCATTTAATATTTATCAGCTCTAGAACAGAAACACTGGCTCTTACCTCCAGACATTCTTCCTACATCTATTGTTTATGACACAGACTGAGTTTTAAAATTCAAAAACCTTTACTTTCTACTTTGAGTTTTAAACACAGAGTTTAATCTAAAAGCTGAAAATTGACTTTTTTGTCCTCCATTGCTCTGCTGCGACCTCCCATTCCTGAAGCAGAAAACCTAAACTACCCTGCTGAATACTACAGGAAATGGCAAAAGGGTTGGGAAGTATTACGGGCATAAAAGGAATTTCATGGAATTAAAAAAAAAAAAAAACACATAGCATGATACAAAATACCAGGTCTCTACACATGAAAAAAGACACTGATAAATAGGAACTGCAGACAAGAGGGATGTTTCTTAGACAAATTATGTTGAGTAGATTCTTGAACAAAGACTTTGGAAGTACAAAAGATAAAATTCTAAGAAAAATGAGTAACGTAACAGAGGGGGAGGAATTAATTTCCTGTGAGAAATCTGGAATGCGTCAGTAATATAAGCAACTCATTTTAAGCAACTTTCTCCAAAACTTTTGCTGAGTGAAATATAAACTTTATGTACCTTCGTTTCATTCAATAATACATCAGGTAAAACTACTGGAAAGTCAGCTTAGCAGAAACAGTGCTAAAATCTAGATTGTAATCGTAGGTCAGGTGAGACCATTCCAAAGTCCTAAGCAGAATATTCTAATTGAATCAAATTGAGATGGTGGAGATGAAAGATAAGATTGGAATGGGTTAGTTATTCTCTAAGAAGATGGGCTTATTTTAAGATTGAAGTTCTTTTATTGGAACGAAAAATGAGTCTGTCCACGAATGTATCTGTATGTATGTATGGTCTTTCTTAGGGTCCCTCTTACCTGTACCAGTGCCATCTTTTTAGGGTTTTGGATGCAGGTGTTTTTCCTCAGCTTTCTTTACTTTAAGAGAGAGACTTCCCAAAGAACACATTCCAGTTCTCTCTCACAGGCTGCCACAGCTCTTTAAGCAGACATTTGAAGAACTGTCAGAATCAAGGGACAAAGAGCAGAAAGGGCAGACGAGGGAAGCAGAAGGCAGTGCAAAAAAAAAAAAAAAAAAGAAAGAAAACGGGAAGTGCTGCGGTGGCTGGCCATTGTGCCAATTTCATGCTTTCACACCTTTGAATGAGTGTTCAAAGTGTTTCATTTTGGGAGCCTCAGACAGTGGAGCACTGATTGCAATGGCTTCAGGCATTTCAGGGCACAGCTGGCCACTCGGCCACCCCTGTGTCCACGGCAGTTTTCTAAAAATAAGGGAAATAAAATATAGGTTATTTTCAGCTCTGATAGGTGAACCTCACTGTGAACAACTGCAGGATCAGTGTTGTTTTTTCCCCTTTCTTTCATTTTCTTTTTTTTTCCCCCTCCAAACACAGACCATGCCACATCATCTTTAAGGAATATGATTTTTCTTTCACATAGGATGAAAGAAATAGCAAAAAAGAGAGATGCTATTTAAGATAAATAATAACAAATTCTGAACCTGGGTTTTCCCAGTGGTCTAGCTAGTCCCAAATTCTGCCCCAAAGAGAGAAAGAAACAAAAAAATAAGTTGGAGGAGGGGCAGATTCTACAAATCTGTTGATATAATACACTTACTAAAAACACTTAAAAGAATGATTTTATTAGAAATTATTGTTTCTCATAAACATAAAAGTGTATTAAAAACTTTTGTTAAAAGTAATTCAATTTTCATAAAAAATTTTAAATGTTTCATATTACTTTTAGAATAATGAATGTGGTAAATAATGTCCCCACTGTCCCGTCTTCAGTATTCTCCATTTGAAAGCTAGATGTCAGAAGACTTGAATTCTAGACCCAGTCCTGCTTTTTACTGCTTGTGGAATACTGGCAAGTCATTTAATTTCTCCAGGACTTCAATTCTTTTAACAGTAGAGTGAGGATTAAAGAAACTGCCTACCTTATAACATAAAATCACAGAATTAGTTAACACTTGAAGAAAGTAGAGGTCTTTTAGTTAATTTATTTTGTTTTACAGATGAGAAAGTGACTGGGTCACATGGTTGGTAACATAATCATATTGATCACCCAGATGTCCTAATTATCAGACATGTGTGCTTACTCACTGTGATCATAATTTTTGCCTCACATAAATTTCCTATTTCTATAAATCTAGTGCACTCATCCCTATCCCAGCCACCAGTATGCCAGCCCTTCTACTTCCCCACAGTTGGCCACCTTTTTTGGAGCTCTCTTACGCATCTCAGTAACATTTGGTCCGCTTCATGATCAAAGGAAGGATGGTCTGGTCTTTCCAAGGCAGCTTTCCCTGACCATCCTTGCAAACACAGGAAGCCTCTTCTTCTGAACCTCAAAGATTCTAGTAGCTCCATCATCTATTGACAGTTATGTCATCAATCTACAAATCTTGTGAATAGTACATGTAACCAAGTTATGAAAGAGAAGCCTGGCTCACATCTACGTATTTATGTCTGTAGTAATTGAAATTGTGTCTTGAGTCACAAATTCTTTATATGCAAAAGGGAAAAATAACAGTACCTATTTCATAAGACCATTGTGAAGATTATATCATATATATAATATATACACACGTGTAGAATATATACATGTATATGTATGTATAAATCTCAACATAGGGTGATGCTTGACCCATAGTACATTCTGCATTAATCTTGATAATTATTGAATTGTCTATTGGTGGTGGTGATGATGATTGTGATGACAATGATGATGACACTTTGCAGTCATGAAAAATTGTCTTCTGGGGAAGTCCTAACCCATCCCTAAACATTCTTCCTAATGAGACTTTCTGGAAAGTAAAAAATAATAATAATAACTAAACTAACCATTCTTTTATTCTTCTTTTAAAATAATTCCATTCCTTAATTTCATGAATGCATGAGATTGCCTGAATTTCTTGAAGGCAAATTTATAATACAATATAAACATATATTTCTAAACAAATTAAGCTTTCACTGCTTTGTCTTTTGGGTTGAATTTCTTATACCTTGGTTCATAGATAATGAGAGTTGAGAATCAATGACATTTCTGCGTCTTTTTTTAAAGTGTTAAAGAGAATGAGGTGCTACTGGGTTCCTTTTTCACCTGAGAAGACATTGGTTCCAGACATATCTATCCTTATACCTAGAATTGCCTTAAACTTTAGACACTAACGTAGCAGACACGAGTCACATATCATGTCATGGTGGGAGTGTCCATCAATGAGAGGAAGCATCAAAGAATACTCAATTAAAACTCAGGACATCAAAATTTTGTCATAGATCTGCTTCTGAGTTTGTGGCATACAAAACATTTCTTTTTTCTGAGCTGTATTTTCTTCATCTGCAGTGTTCTGGAGTTCAAATTTACTGATGAGTTTCTTTTAAGTTTAAAATTCTGACAAAACAATATCTTTGAGAGAAGGTAATTAGACAAGCTTCAGACTTAATTTGGACCAATTTTGCACTGCTTACTACTATAGGTACTTCCACAAATGGACCAGTGTTTCTGTAGCATCAATCTCATGCTCAAAATTAAAATTCCATGATATCAAATTCTACAAAAATAATCAGAATCTTACTGGTCCTACTCCATATCTGTAGAACATGACAAAGCAATCTCTTGTGCCTGTCAACAGTTAAATAATTAATTCATCAGTGCAATGTAGCTAAGCATTTGCTGGGAGCCTAAAAAGTGTTGATTGTTCATATGGGCAATAGGAGAAGAAGGATATAGTCTTTTGCTATGGGGTATCTTATTAACCAGATAAGACTTCACATACAGGAAGCATACACAGTTTTGAACTCTCTTCTCTTTATTCACATTGCACATAGATACCGTTACTTTAAGGTAAGTCAGTTTAGGACATTGATGTTGAATATTCTCATGTTTTTTATATATGTTATTGGGAGTCATTTGAACTTGTTTGTTATTACACGGTTAATATATATTTGCATTTTTAAAAAATGATCATTGATCTCGTTAAAGATATTTATTCTGAACATATACAGCACATATCCATAGTTATCATAAGAAAGATAATTTATTACTTTATAGTTATGGGTATACCTTTCCAATGTACTATACTAAGAATTCTAAGGATAAGTAACATTTCCTTTTTATCTGTATGTTCTTTATGATCTCTTACAGTGTCTGATATATAGGGTGACTGTATGTCTTGATTAGCCTATGATAATTCTGGTTCATTCCCATGGTTCTAGCATTATTATAAAGAGCACTCCTTTTCATACATAAAAGTTCTTATTGGATGACAAATTATTTGCTCAATTGCTTATACATATTTGTTCCTAATACATAGTTTAACTGATGAATCTCCAATGAGAGAGCCCCTTATATGTTTATTTGCCAATATTCATCTTTTATTTTACAAGGTTACCACAGAGCTTCAGAGAGCACAGGTATCTGTTGAAAACAATCAGAAAAAAATGTGATACTTATACGCAATGGAACACTACGCAGCCATAAAGAAGAAAAAAATTTAATGTTCTTTGCAGTAACACTCATGAAGCTGGAGACCATTATTCTAAATTATCTATCACATACAAAAAAGAAATTGAACACTGCATGCTCTCGCTCATAATTGGGTCCTAAATATTGGGCACCGAAGCACATAGACAGGAATAACAATTGCTAAAGGAGGGAGGGAGGAAGGGGAGATAAGCGACATACAATCCCCTCCAGGACACCATATTCACAACCAGGGGGGAGAGAGGGCTCATTAGAAGCTCAAATCTTACCTGTATGCAACTTACTCATGTTGCAAATCCTCACATGTATCCCATGACTCTAAACTAAACTTTTAAAAAATTACTTCAGGAGTTTAAAAATGTAAAGTTTTATGCAAATTTGGAAGGCTCTTAATCATCTATTCAAAGCAGAAATTACTCTATAAAATCCCTGCAAGACGGCCATATATGTTTAGTTTTTTTTATGAACTTGATACTTTTATATATGTACCAGGCATTGTCTTACATCTGAAATGCGGTGGTAACTAGAGCAAATGTATTGTTTGCATTTGTGAAGTATACAACTTAGTGGTGGGGCAGACATTGCCCCAAAACGTCAGGCACAAAAAGTGAGGTCTAAACTTTACCTGTACAATGACTGTTTGTTTACCTAAGCCTGAGTTGTACCCCACATCTTTAAAACAAATTTTTTTTTAAAAAAGAAAATGTTCTCAAACTGGATTGTGATGATAGCTGCACAACCTGAAAATATTATTAAAATTCATTAATTGCACACTTAAAAAATACATGTAATGGAATAATGATACTTACAGAAAAGTGCCAAGGTGTTATGAAGTCAAATTACAAGGTCTTAATGTAGGTGGAGGTGGCAAGGGGTCAATAAGGCCTCACAAGGGAAGTAGAACTGATGCTCCAACTTGAATGATCGAGAGGGCATGGTTTGCAGAATGTGGATGAAAGGGCATTCCTGGATGTTGAAATAGCATGTAGTGAAGCTGTGAAGTTGAAAAGAGCACTAAGATTTAAACAAACTAAAGGTTGGTTAGCAAAACATAAACAAAGCTAATGATGGAGATGGAGATGGAGATTGATGCAAAGTGATATTGGAGAGGGAGTACAAATCCAAGTCATGTAGATTTGAGACAGCTGTTTTTTGTGGCAGCCATTCTCTAATTTAACCTAATTCGGTCAAGTTAATAGGCCTAGGAACTATGTTCAGAGGAACAATACCTATATTTACAGTTTATGGCCTTTGTACACCTTTATTGTTTTCTTAACATTTGAATATTTGTTCACTTTAAAGGAGGTAGAAGTTGGGGCAGGGAACTGGGAATAAACAAGGGAATTGGAGAGGAAGGCCAGATTCATTATTTCAAAGAAAACCACTGCAATCATTGGAACTATCTACTCATCTCCTGGCTTTTTCCCCCTCTTCTTTTCTTTTTTTAATTAAAAAGGGCATTTACATGCTAATTGGATCTTTATTCCTTGAGAGTCCCTTTGCTCTTGTAAAGTCTTCCTCTTCTGAAGTATTTAATCCCCAGCTTGAAACATCACTGTTGATAGATGTAGAAAGACTGTGATGTCACAAATGGGGGATTATGACTTCACAGGGGAAATAAGAGAGCAAGACAGACAGTTTCAGGAGACCTAGATCTTTTATTTATGAGAATGTCTCTATTAATCAAAAGGGGAGAGCAATACCAAACATATAGAAAATGACAGCAGAATTGTAGCTAAATAAAATGTTCTTCAAAATTATCCTGGCAATGTCACTTTCTCTTTAGAGGATTCCTGAGAAATGCTATTGCAGAGGATAGGTTTGAGATCCAAATGTCCCTATACTTAGCACTTGAGAAATACTTAGCCCTGGGGTAATCAAAAGTATAATCAGGTCACAGAGCAAGTCCAACACAGTGTGCTAAAAAGGAGAGTGTAATGTTACCCATGGTCCTTTCATAATGTCTTCAGTAGAGTACTTGGAAGAGCTCTCTCCTCCATTTGCATGAGTTCCTTTTATGAAACTCATGACAAAACCTAGCTTTGAACACATGTAATAACTATTCACAGCTACTTTTTTCCCCTGAGAAAAGCAGTTCCCTATTTCCAATCGAAATACTACATTTTTTGATCAAGTTAAATTCTCAACTTAAGTAATTATACATCTTTAAAATTAAATTGTTGTTGATTAATCACTAATAACACGTTAATATTAATTGAATTACAGATATTTTGCTAAGGGATTCAAGAAATTATGTGGTTGTCTTTCCTGTCTGCACACTTTTTTTTTTTTTTGAGTTGGAGTTTCACTCTGTCACCCAGACTGGAGTGCAGTCGCCGCTCCCAGCCACCGCAGCCTCAATCTGCTGGGCTTCTGCGATATTTCCGCCTCAGCCTTCCGAGTAGCTGGAATTACAGGCATGCGCTACCACGCCTGGCTGATTTTTTTATTTATTGTAGAGATGAGGTCTCGCTGCCCAGGCGGGTCTCGAACCCGTGGGCTCAGGCAATCCACAGACCTCAGCCTCCCAAAGGTGCGGGATTACAGGCTGAGCCACCGAACCCGGCTTGCACACTTTTGGTGACAACTTTATTATAGTTCCCATAGCACTCATCACTGATTATGTACCCCAGTCTTGGCCAAAATTTCTCAAATCGTTATTAAATGAGCAACAGAATCACCTAAAAATATTGTTACAATAGAGGTTTATAGGTACTAGTCACCAGAGATGCCTAGATGCACCCGGACAAAGCCAAGAAATCTGCATTAGTAACAAGGGTTCCAAATTTATGCACACTAAAAATTCAGAATTTGACTTTAAGCTGTTTCATGAAGCAGTAGGAAAAGCATTCAACACCAGAAAGTCCTGTGTTGCTGGGGAAAGTGAAGGCAGATGTAAGGAATGGTCTTATTAGGTGAATAGGTGAATACTCAGCTTCTCCTCACTCTGCCCTTGCAGGCCTGTTCTTCCAGTTTCTCCTTGTCTCACCAACAATTTTGTTTCACACTAAATCTCACTTCCATTTTTAAGAAGAACTTTCAACCATTGCTAGACAATTGTGGCCATTGTTGTGGTAGACTATGGTGTGGCCACATGCTCTTTGAGCTATGGCCAGGCCATGTTTCCTGGCTTCGGCCCACTCCCCTACCTTGGGGAGGTGATCTTCCTCTTTCTCTCTATGTCTCTCTCTAATTTGCTGTCTAAATAAACTTTATTTTCTAATCTAAAAAAAAAAAAAAAAACAATGAAGAAGAACTTTCCTGGTCTTTGTTTACTGCGGAGAACTAGTCTCCATGGGATTTTATTCCTGCTGTTGTCAACTTTTATTTCCATAAAAATAGAATAGCTGGCCCAGGCATGGTGGTTCACGCCTATAATCCCAGCACTTTGGGAGGCTGAGGTGAAAGGATTGCCTGAGAAGCCTGGACAACTTGGTGAGACCTCATCTCTACCATAAATAAAAAAATAAGCCAGGCATGGGAACACGTTCCTGTAGTTCCACCTACTTAGAAGGCTGAGGTAGAAGGATAACCTGAGTTCAGCAGATCGCCACGGTGGCTGTGAGCATGCCACTCAACTTCAGCCTAGATGACAGAGTGAGACTTTGACTCAAAAAAAAAAAAAAGAATGGCTATGATATTTTTTTCTTAAATTGTTTTTAAGTACAATGTACCCAATGAAAAGTACACAAATACGGAATGTCCAGCTTGATGAGTCATTTATTTATTTATTTATTCATTTATTTATTTTTTACTTTTTTGAGTGGGAGTCTGTCCACTCTGTCGCCCAGACTGGAGTGCAGTGGCTGCTCCTGGCCACCGCAGCCTCGACCTGCTGGGCTCCAGTGATCCTTCCGCCTCAGCCTTCTGAGTAGCTGGAATTACAGGCATGTGCTACCACGCCCGGCTGATTTTTGATTTATTGTAGAGATGAGGTCTCGCCAAGTTGCCGAGGC